>NW_027436536.1:5000-305000 GCF_031877795.1 Strix aluco
GCATGCGCGTATGGAGGACCACGGGGCGGCACATATTACAATGAGCTCCGTGGAAATGGGCGGACTCTTCGGGGAAATCGTGGGGACTAAAGGACTGCGTACGCCTCTCTTGGTGCCACCGTCTTTGCAACCTGCTTCGACACCTGTTACCTGGAGCTGGGACCTCGGCGGAGCTTGGAGCACCACCACCTGCACCGAGGCCGAGTCTACGCAACATCGTTGGATCCCTGGTGGTGGTGGTAATTAGCTGCATCTCTACCGTTTTCTGGCTTAGGGATTCTGACTTTCCTTTTCTCTCTGTCCTATCGCTATTACTAATTGTTACGGGAAATAAAGTTCACAAGGTTATACAGCATTTGACCTCGTTTGTGTCTTAATCTCGCTCTTGGGATCGTTTAAGAACCCGCCCCGATATTGGATCGGGACATTTTAAATTGGCGTCACGGACAGGATCCCTTGAGACGAGAGTGCTGTACTATCTTGCTGTGTTAGATGCAAACTTCTCAGGATGAAATAACTCCCTTTGTGTTACAGTAAGTTGTGACCTCCTGAGACTGAACAGGGGGTACTTGCATACCCAGGTGTGGCCCTCTCAGGACGATAATCCCCTTTGCATTGCTTTTGTGTTAAATTCAGATTTGGCCTCCTGAGAGTGAACAGGGGAAATTTGACATTGTGTAATATTCTGTAACTGAGGAGTTGTTGTCTTGCTTTGAAGAAAAATGAGTACTGCTTTAGAAAACCCCTCAAAAGAGGAAGTACCCAAAATAGGGAAGGAAACTTTGTTTAAATTGTTAGAGAAACATAAATCAAGAGCTTCGGTGCCTGGAATATATTGGGCCCGAGGGAATTGGTACAACTTACAGGCTGTTACTGATAGGATTGTTGCCCTACAGAAAGATGCAAAAGTCAGGTCTGGCAAGGGCAAAGGTTTTATATGTGCAGTCCTGGGTGCCAGTCTGGCAGCTGCGGTGGAAGAGAAAAAGCAGAAGTCGTATCAAACTGATATGGTAATAGACTCCCTGCAGAGGGTCATACAGACCCTGCAGGAACAATTGAAAGAAACCAAAGAATTTCTAGAGAAGGAGAGGAAACAAAATATAATATTAAAGGATGAATTGAGGGAGCAACTTTTGAGGAAGACGGATACACTGGCGAAGGCAGAGGTGAAACTTCTGGAGAAGGGGATACGGCAAATTTGTCCCCAAGGGGATTTGCAAAAGGCAAAAGAAACTGTAAAAAGCCCCCCCCATATGTATCCGCTGGTTAAAACAGAGTATGTGTACGAGGACGATAGAGATAACCGTCCTCAGGTTATCACCAAAGAAGTCCCATTTACATGAACCGAATTGGCAAAGTTGAAAAAAGATTTTGCAAGGACTGCAAAGGAATCAGAGACAGAGTATGTGTGGAGAGTGTCTTTGTCAGGAGGGGATAGAATATTGTTGTCAGAGAAAGAAGCAGAAGGATATTGGGGTCCGGGTGTGTTTTTAAGGACCGGCGACCACCGAGCCCCATGGTCATTGACTCAGAGAGTTGGGTACTGGGCTGGAGGGCTGAACCCCTTGGAGAGGGGGGATCCCCTTGCCATAACAGGAACGGTGGATCAGTTAGTGGAAAGTGTGCAGAAGGCCGCCTGTCTGCAGATGATGTATGATCGGGAGCTCAAGCCTAACCAAGGCTCCCCGATGATGATGCCTGTGGACCCAGAGAGGATGACTCCCCTGATACGAGGACTTCCTGACTCCCTGAAACCCATTGGCATTCAGTTACAAGGAAAAATTCAAAATAGTTCTAATGTAGAAAGAATGACGGCCAGTCTTGAGGGGATAGTGACTCCTGACCACCGACAGCCAGGGAGGAAAGTATGGACATGGGGAGAGGTAGCCCAGGAATTGATTAATTTTGGGAGAAAATATGGCTCCGTTGGTGGATCGTCCCAAAGAACTGAAACCAGGGTCGTACGGGCTGCAGAGCAAATTAGTGGGTGACAGTCATCCATGAGGAAGGGCCAAGGCTTGGGATCACCTCGATTTCAGAATTTTGGGAGAGAGAGGCCCCTAACTCGACAGGGACTGTGGCAACTAGGGCTTCAGAAAGGTGTTCCCCGTGACTTGATGGATGGACTCACAACCCAAAAATTAGAACAACTTGTGCAGAACTGGCAGGTGTCACTGCACAAGGTCTCCAGGTCCCTAAAGAGGATGGCGAGGTCAGTTGCCTCCTGCCCGGCCTGGAGGACAGCTCGCAGGTGTTACACCTCCACCCCCAGCAATCCATCTCATTTTCCAGGACAACCTATCTTGGTCGCACTTCCTACAGTGGGCACAGTGCCACTGGTGTTGGACACACCCCTTAATAAGTACACCTGGAAGGCCAAAGATGCTTATAGAAAGGAGCACAAAATTAATACAAGGTGGATTATTCCATCTTTCTGATTATAACTCACTTCCGGTTCTCAAAACGAACCGAGAAGATTTTTCTTTTCTTTTCTCTTGCAGGTAAAACCTCCCCCGAAGAATGATATACTGAGTCACGACGGGGGATCCTTATGTGGATTTTGACTTTTTGTATAGTATTGATGTCTATTGCCTTATTAATATTTGTAGGATGTGTTGTGTACCATCGTCAAAACTGCTTTGGGCGACCGTTCTCCTCTCCCTTGGTTCCGGAGGAAGCTCTGGCTCTCTAAGTGCTAACCGAGAATGGTGGGTCAGCAATTTCAATACAGTCCATACTGGACTGAGGATGCTGATCCCTGGCAACTCCACTTTCCTGGAAAAGGTATTTGCTGCCCTAACTGGACAAAAGGGAGAGGAGTACGAGTCGGGGAGAGTGTTTGTGAATGGGCTTTATCCCCAGGCTTTGATTATTATGACCCCTATTGTAGGCCACCACTCCAGTCACAGGGTGGTATAACAACCCACTACCTCAGTTGGGAATAAAATTATATGATAAGTTAGGGAACAAAAGGATTGTCCACAACAAGCGATCTGTTGAGTTTAAAATAGGTGGAACTCAAAAGTGGGGGGAAAATGAGTGGCCCCCTGAAAGAATTATTGAGCATTATGGGCCTGCCACTTGGAATCCCAATGAACCGATATCAGGGGCAAGAGAACCAATTTATAACTTGAACGGTATAATTCGACTACAAGCAATTCTAGAAATTATTACTAATAAAACTGCTAATGCTATAGACCTTTTAACTCAACAATCTCAACAGATGCGCACTGCAATCCTTCAACATCGTATGGTTTTAGACTACCTATTAGCTGAAGAGGGAGGAGTATGTGGAAAACTAAATGTTTCTAATTGTTGTCTGGAAATAGCCGATGTAGGTGAAGTAGTCCTTCAGCTAACCACAGACATTAGGAAACTAGCTCATGTTCCCGTTCAAACATGGAATGGCTGGAGTGGTGATCTATGGTCTTGGCTACCCGGAGCACCATGGGTAAAGCAGCTTCGATTTTATCTCATATGTGCATTTGCCGCCTTGATGTTCTTGCCGTGTATTATTCCTTGCTTTATTCAGTTAATCCAACGTGTTGTTTCTAACATGCAATTTATATCTACTGTCGCACCTGATGGTGTAAAGCAGATTCGTATCGTTCGCCAACCAAAGCCTGTAGCTGTATCAATCATTTAAATTTTAAGCTTAGGATAGACGTTTTTAGGCCTAAACCGCACATGCGTTCTGGGCTGGGGGCGTCCATTTTGGCAGATCCCCGGCTCAGGCAAGTCCGACCACCATTTATTTTCCGGCATTGCAGTTTGTGATAATAATCAGAATGTATGCCCTTTTAATACTTGATTTTCTGGCTCTTACTTTGTTGGCTATTGCTGTATTTACTCTTGCGTTTTGTATGTTTTCGTCCGGTAAGTGTCCATGTAAACTGTCTTGTAGTTGTGCTGTTTCATGTAAACAACCACCTCCTTCCCCTCCCCGCCAAGGACCGAGAGCACATTCCTCGGTCCGCCCTAAGACGGGACCAAGGGCACATTCCTCGGTCCGGTTTGAGACAGAGCCGAGAGCTCATTCCTCCGTCCAGTTTGAAATGGAACCAAGACCGCATTCCTCAGTCCGGGTTGAGATAGAACTGAGAGCACATTTCTCGGCCCTGGCTGAGACACAGCTTTAACTTTGTTTAGTTAAAAACCTGTTAGTCAATAGTGTTACTGTTATCTTTTTATATGTTTATTTAGAATGTTGTTAATGTTGTTATGGATAGTGTTGTTTATTTACCTTTAAGTTTGGAAAAGAAGTTTCTAGACCCTAATGACGCATGCGCATTAGGAAAAGGGGGCGAGGAAAGGGATTTTTTTTTTCCTGCTGCGCATGCTGATCCCAACTGCAGCGGACGGCGTGGACGGCCAGAGACTCAAACATTTTGTGGTATTTTGGTTAAAACCACGGGCAAAGATGGAAGATGTGTCAGATTTGATTTTAATTCATGTTGTAGTCTTTGCTTTCTTAATCACTATCCTAATTGTTATGCTAATTCTCCTTTTTTGTCCCTGTAAATGTCAATCATGTAAACTGCCATTACGTTCTTCTGTCAATTCATCGGAGCCTTAAAATTAGTTCATAAGATGCTTTGGCTTTATAAAATTGGTTAGTTGTAAGCATGATATATCTGTTAAAAGATGTTATTGGTTATGTGTTTGTCAGTTAAAAATGTTTATATTTGTTATTGATGATATGTTTGTTAGTTAAAAAATGCTTATACCTGTTAAAGATATTGTTAAAGACATGTTTATGGAAAGAAAATTTGCTGGAAATCTCGTTTGTTATTGTATTTTGCGCTTTTCTGGTCTTTCTCTCTTTCTCTCTGTACTGTTATCTTTATCACCACCACGAAGACAGCAATGTTGAGCCACGGGGTGGTGTGAGGAACTGTGTTAGACATTGTTTGTCTCAACATTGCTGCTCCGCGACCACCACTTCCCACCCCCAGCATCCTGTTGTTCTGAAGGAGTACACTACAGAGTCCCTGAAAAAACCACAACATCGGCTCAAAGTGAGAACAATGACAGCCTTGGCAGTGCCTGCCAAGCTGTACCTGCGCGCGAGCTGGGTGCGGGACGAGGAAGACGTGCAAAGGCTGAAGGCACTGCAGGTCGACCCCCCCCGCCAGAACACCTGGGCATGCGCGTATGGAGGACCACGGGGCAGCACATATTACAATGAGCTCCGTGGAAATGGGCGGACTCTTCGGGGAAATCGTGGGGACTAAAGGACTGCGTACGCCTCTCTTGGTGCCACCGTCTTTGCAACCTGCTTCGACACCTGTTACCTGGAGCTGGGACCTCGGCGGAGCTTGGAGCACCACCACCTGCACCGAGGCCGAGTCTACGCAACATCGTTGGATCCCTGGTGGTGGCGGTAATTAGCTGCATCTCTACCGTTTTCTGGCTTAGGGATTCTGACTTTCTCTTTCCTTTTCTCTCTGTCCTATCGCTATAACTAATTGTTACGGGAAATAAAGCTTGCAAGGTTATACAGCATTTGACCTCGTTTGTGTCTTAATCTCGCTCTTGGGATCGTTTAAGAACCCGCCCCGATATTGGATCGGGACACTAACCCATAAGCCTAACTCCTAACTCTAATCCCTAACACCTAACCCTAATCCCTAACCACTAACCCTTACCCCGAACCTTAATCCATAACCCTGAATCCTAAACCTAAACCCTAACATTTAGTGCCAAACCCTAACCCTAAAGCTAACCCATAACACAAGCCCTAAGCCTAACCCCTAAACCTAAGCACTAACCCTAAGCCCTAAACCCTAACACTATCCCCTAAACCTTAACACCTACCCCTAACCCCGAGCTCTAACCCCTACACTAACCCTAACCATAACCCCTAACCCTAATCCCTAACCCCAAACCCTAAACCCTAACCCTAACACTAACCCTTAATCCCAAACCCTAACCACTAACCCCTACCCATAACCCCTAACCCTAAGCCCTAAACCTAACCCTAAATCCTAACTCCTAACCCCTAACCCTAACTTCTAACCTCTAACACTAACCCCTAACCCTACCCCCGAAACCTAACCCTTTACCCCAAGCCCTAACCCTAAATCTAACACTAACCTATAACCCAAACCCCTAAGCCTAACACCTATCCCTAACCATATCCCTAAAGCTAACCACTAACCATAACCCTAACCCCTAAACCTAACCCTTAAACCTAAACCCTAACCCTAAGCGCTAACCCATAACAATAACCCTAATCCTTAACCCCTAAAACTAAGCCCTAACCCTCAATCTAGTCCCTAACCACAAGCCCTAACCCTAAATCTAGTCCCTAACCACAAGTCCTAACCATAAGAACTAGCCCTAACCCCAAACCCTAACCCCCAACCCCCAAGCCCTAACCACTAAACCACAAGCCCTAACCCCTAACCTCTAAACCCTAACACTAAGCCCTAAACCTAAGTCTAGTCCCTAACCATATGACCAAGCCCTAAACCCAAGCCCTAATCCCAAACCCTAACCCCCTAACCCCTCACTCCTAAACCCTAGCCCTAACCCCTCACTCCTAAGCCCTAGCCCTAGCACCTCACTCCTAAGCCCTAGCCCTAAGCCCTAACCCTAAACCCTAACCCCAAGTCCTAAACCTAACCGTTAACCCCAAACCCTAACCCCTAACCCTTAAACCATAACAGTAAATCCTAACCCTAAACCATAACCCTAACCTCTAAACCCTAACCCCTAACATTAACCTCTAACGCCTAACCCTAACCGCTAACTCTGACCCCTAAGCCCTAAACCTAAGACCTAATCCTTACGCCTAACCCCAAATCCCTAACCCTAACCCCAGGTCGTAAACCTAAGACCTAACCCTAAACTCTAAACCCAAAGCCCTAACACTTAAGCCCTAACCAATAACCACTAACCATAACCCCTAACTCCAACCCCTAACCCCTAAACCTAACCCATAACCTGCAACAGTAACCCCTAACCCTTACGCCTAACTCAAATCCTACCCCCTAACACTAACCATAACACTAACCCTTAACCATAATGCCTAACCCTAACCACTAACCCCAAGCCCTAACACTAAACCCTAACCCCAACACTAAACCTAACCCTAACCCAAAGACCTAACCACTAATCCTTAACCCTAACACCTAACTCCTAACCACTAAACACTAACTCATAACCCTAACCCCTAACCATAACCCATAACCCTAACCGCAACCCCTAAGCCCTAACCCCTAATCACTAACCCTAACCCCAACCCCTAATCACTAACCCTAATCCCAACCCCCAACCCCTAAACCCCAACCTCTAAGCCCCAACGTCCCAACCCTAACCCCAACCCCTAAGCCCCAACCCTAACCCCAAACCCCAAGCCCTACCCCTACTAACCCCAACCCAAACCCCTAAGCCCTACCCCTATTCACTAACCCTAACCCCAACCCCTAATCACTAACCCTACCTCCCGCCCCTAAGCCCTACCCCTAATCACTAACCCCAACCCCTAAACCCTACCCCTAATCACTAACCCCAACCCCTAAGCCCTACCCCTAATCACTAACCCCAACCCCAACCTCTAATCACTAACCCTAACCCCAACCCCTAAACCCTACCCCCAATCCCAACCCCTAAGCCCTACCCCCAATCACTAACCAACCCCTAAGCCCTACCCCTAATCACTAACCCCAACGCCTAAACCCCAACCCCAACCCCTAAAGCCTAACACTAACCCCTGAACCCAACCCCTAATCACTAACCCTAAACCCAACCGCTAATCACTAACCCTAAACCCAAGCCCTAACCCCAACCCCCAACCGCTAACCCTAACCCCCAAGCCCTACAACCTTACCCTAACCTCTAACCCCTAACCCTAACACTGACTCTTAACCCCTTACCCTAACCCCAAACCCCTAATCGCTAACCCTAAACCCTAACCCCTCCCCTTAAACCCTAATCCTAAACTCTAAACCCAAAACCCTAACAACTCCTACCCCTAACCCGCTACCCCTAACCCCTAATGCGTACCCCTAAACCCTAACCCCTAACACTAACTCCTAACCCTACCCCCTAAACCTAATCCCTTACCCCCAGCCCTAACCCCTATCCCCAACCCCTAATCCCAATACCTAACCCCTAACAATAGCCCTAACCCTAATGCATAACCCTAACCCCTAAACCTAACCTCCAAGCCCAAACCCTAACCCTAACCCCCAACTCCAATGCCTAACCCTTAACCCCCAGCCCTAACCCTAACACCCCTAACCCCTAACACCAACCCTTAACCCCTAACCCAACCCCTAACACCAACCCTTACCCCTAAAACCTAACCCTAACCCCTAACCCTATCCCTAACCTCCAACACCTAGACCTAACCCCTAACCCCGTCCATAACACTGTCCCCTAACTCCTAACCCTAACCCCAAGACCTAACCCTAAACTCTAAACCCAAAGCCCTAACACCTAAACCCTACCCCTAACCACTAACCCTAAGCCTAACTCCTTCCCCTACCCTAACCCTAACCCTAATCCCTAACCTTCCCTTGACCCTAACCCTAACATGTAAATCTAACCCTAATCTGAAACCTAACCCAACCCTAACCCCTAAACCTACCCCTAACTCACCCTCACCCTCAATCCTAACCCAACCCCCAACCCCTAACACCTAAGCCCTACCCCTAAACACTAACCCAAACCCATAACCTTAACCCTAACCCCAACCCTTAACCCCCAACATTAAAACCTAACCCTAACCATAACCCCTAACCCTCACCCTAATCTTAACCACTAACCCTAACCCCTTCCCCTACCCTAACCCTAATCCTAACCCTAACCCTCCCCTAACCCTAACATGTAAATCTAACCCCAACCCTAACCCTCACCCTAACCCCTAACCTGACACCCTAGCCCTCATCCGACACACTAACCCTAACCCTAACTCAAACCCCTAACCCCAACTCTAATCACCATAATGCCTAACCCTTATTGCCCTAACCCTAACTGCCCTACCCCCAACTCGTAACCCCTAACCCCAACCCCTAATCCTGCCGCTGAGTCCACCCTCTAACCGTAACCACACCCCTCGCCCTGCCTAGTAACCCTAACCCCACCCCCAGCCCCACCTAGTAACCCTTCACCCAGCCCCCAGCCCCACCTAGTAACCCTTGACCCAGCCCCCAGCCACATCTAGTGACTGTAGCCCCATCTCCAGCTCTGCCTAGTAACCCTAGTCCCACCCCTGGCCCTAACCCCAGTAATCCTAACCCTACCCCCAGCCCCACCTACTAACCATAGCCACACCTACTTGTTGTTATTGGTATAGGTTGTGATGGAGTGAGTGTAGGTGGAGGATGTTATGTTGTTGTGTGGTGGTGGGTGTTATGGGGGGGTAGGGGTTTATTCATTGGTGTCAGGTGTGTGGTGTAGTATTAATATTATACAGTAAAAGAATAAAAATAGTAAGTGTGGTGCAGCAGTAGAACATGGCCAAATTACCAGGGAGTAATGTAGTTTAAATTTTTTTTTTAATGATTACTCCCTGGCAACAGCCATGTTCTAGTACTGCTAATTACCAATTAACTAAAAGAGACAAAGAGAGAAATACAGACACAAAGTCCAAGTCCGAGAGAGACACAGAGAGACAAAATCAGAGAGACAAAGTCAGACACATGGCGAGAGAGACAAACGGCAAACACAGAGAGACAAACTTACACATCCAGAGAAACCACACAAGAGCCAACCCCAACAAATACACCTTTGTTAGAACTGCATTACAGAACAGCTTTTACTTACTTAATAAAGTTAGAACCAAGAGCAAATACAGCTTCATTGAGCCTACCTTGCACAAAGCTTTTATTTACTTTGGAAACCTTACAAGCACTGCAAGTACACCTTCACTAAATCCACATTACAAACCACCTTTTACATCCTTATTAAACCTTGGAACCAACACCAAATACACCTTTATTGAACCTACACTACACAAAAACTTATGGAATTCAAAAACCCCAAAACCATTACAAGTGCTTTACCTACCACTATTACCCCTCTCAGCATTTATGGTCATTTCACACATGCCCATTAGGATCATGTCTGTATGTAGGGCATACTAACTACATTCATAACTGTTTAGAGACTACTATGACATACGTGAGTCCAGGAACACCATTCCCAAGGACCTCAAAAATCACCCTGCCTGCCAAAAACTCCATCCCTAGACTGCTCCGCATCCAAACACTGGTAACAATCATCACCTTGCAGAGTGGCCAGGACCAGGGTGAAAAATAAATCCCCCAGCTGGGTTGTTTTTTTGGTTTTTTTCTGACTACTCAAAACACTCCACCTGCAACAACAGAAAAACCCCTACATTACATTAAACAGCCATGCACAGGCAAACACGTTTTAAACACACCACACATTCAGCTACCCCACTAACCACCCCCTGCTCTCAAAGCCATCCCAGTACAGGACCACGACATGTCCCTCACCCCATGGCTGCATGGCTCCTCGGGAACACTGTTCCCGGAGGCCTCCAAAATCGCCCTGCCTGCAAAAACCCCGGCCCTAGACCTCTCCGTGTCCAAACATTGGCGATGATTGTCGCCTCGCAGAGTGGCCAGGACCGGGGAAAAAAACCCAGCTGGGGGAAAAAAAAAAAGAATTCCCCGGCTGTTTTTGTTTTTTTTTTTTTTTTCCCCCTAACTACTCAAAAAATTCAACTCCACCTGCAAGAAAAAAAAAACATTAAACACTCATGCACAGGCAGACACATACTAAACACACCACTCATTCAGCTACCCCACTAACCACCCCCTGCTCTCAGGAAACCCACCCGGCCACCTGACCCCCACAACACTTCCTTGACCCACTGCTGTGGCACTCCTCGGAACGTGGTTCCTGAAGGCCTCTAAAAATCACCCTGCCTGCAAACGCCACGGCCTGAGCCTAACCTCCACCCAAACGCTGGCCATGAACATCACCTGACAGAGCAGCCAGGACTAAGCGACAATAAACCAGGTCAGGAATATAAAGAAATCCCCCTGCTCAAGAGTTTCTTTATTTTTAAAAGACACATTAACTTTCTCTAAATTCAATATACCCTGAAATGAAAAGCATCCTCACATCTAAGGATAGATGCCTTCCAAAACTAACACTCATTCAATATCTACTCTATCTAACCATCACCTCCCGGAGTGGTAGATCACCCCAACTGCATCATCATGCACCTCAAGCCATCACAACCACTTCATATGATTCCACACCGCAGGCCCTCATAGTTGGAAGAAGAGGAATATGTTCCCCTCTGTGCACTGCTCCTGGTCCTTCTTTGCTTCATTTTGTACACTCTGGAAAACTTCATGGAAGCATTTGCTTCTGGATTCCCGGTGGCCCTATTGTACCTGCAAAAGACAAAAGAAGGAACTCTAGAGCCTGCTTACCGATAACTACTGCCTATCCCCAAAACCAACCTACACAATCTCCACCCGAACAGGCCACGCTCACCGACAAATCATCATCCCCTTCTGGGACCATTCCACCCCATCCAGAATGGCTACAAACACACAAAGCAGCTCCACCTCAAACACACACGTCTACATGCTCACAAACATGACCTAAGGATGCAAGAGTACCACACAGGGTAGAGTTAATGCCAGACCAAGAGACACAGCCTGACAGTACACACAACGATGCTGAGGTGATGTGACGCAGATGCCCAGGTGTGGCCTGCCATGTGAGAATGCCAGAACGGTGGATGATATATGGGCGATAACACCTCAGTGAGTAATGGAGACAAAACACTGTGAAAGACTAAAGACTACAATGACACAGGTGTGGGAGATACGGACATGCCGACAATCAACATGATTAAGCAATGTCAATTTTATTGCGGTGAAGCAAGCCTTTTATAATGCTAGTGAGAATCACATGATATAATCACATGGTATAATTCTTTCTGACTGGACAGTTAGCTTTGCACAAGCTCCTTAAGCTCTTTCTTCTGATTGGATGAAAACTGCCACATTGACATTGTACAAACTTCCTTCTCTGCCCAAACCCACACCCTGAAGTTGTTTAACTTCCTGTGTTCTTCTTCATTCTTTCTGGGTTATGTCCTTGCCGACGCTGAGGCTTTACCAGTCTTGCTCATATGCAGGATTGCTCACAGGTCCATTTTCTCGCAGGGACTCCTTTAGAATCCCCACATATCCCTCTTTTTGTTTTTAAGCAATCTAAACTCCTTGTAAGCCTTTTTGCAACGATTGTCCAATACAGGTAATTTAGCATGGCAAAATAATAGCAAACACAATAATCACAATAATTACAATGATTCCTCCTTTTAACAATTCTTTTAACCATCCTGTAATTCCCAGGGAGTCAAACCATTCAGATAAGGCATTCCTTCAAGATCTTCACATCCATGCCCTTGTGCTAAAAGCAAAAATCAATGGCAGCTCTATTTTGTAACATAGCATGTCTGACACTATCAGCATCAGTTAAAAGACCACTTAAAGCTAAAGAAGTAGCATTACTTTGTTTGCTAAGCCAAAACTGCAGTGGATTCGGCCATGTATCCACAGGTATTTCTACCAAGCACATAGAGAACAGATTTTCAGGGCTTCCGGTGGCGTTTGGTTGTGAGACCACCCATCCTTCACCCTGAGACAGGTTCCAACACAGGCCAAACACCGAGCAGGAACCCAGCGAGAGCTGGCATCTGTGAAAACACAAACATAACCCTCGCTCCAAGTTAATATCTCATTCGGTTTCTGTTTCATCTTTCTTAACTTCCTTTTTCCAGTATCAAAGATTGGGTAAAGACCAAGATCAAAGTGAGAGGAAGACTGAGAAGAAGGATACTTTCATATTGCCTTCTGAAGAAACCAACCTCACACCCAGCTGTTACCTAGATGTGATTTCTATCTTTGTCTCAGGCATTTTCCCCTTTTCACATTTACCTGACCTTTGGTCATTCTCAGAACATCATCGGTTTGGGAGGAGAGCCCTTCAAACTTCTTTCTGTAGCTCTGGGATCCAGCACTTATCTGGGTGGCACCTGTAACTGTGAATGTAAAAGTGTTTTTCTTCCTTGGAGCTTTTTCTTCATTGTGACTGTCTAGAACACGGGGATGGATCAGACACCTTCCAGGGTGCCTTCGAGCTGAAATGATTCTATCGTTCTAGGAGAAATACAGTCATACAGCTCTCTACCCTACTTTATGGAGAGTATCTTGCATAAACCTCAGGTGGTCATGATGTAATTTTTTTTCTATTTGGAAACCTAATTTTTAATCATTTGAATGGGAACTCTTTAGTCCGAGGAGGAGAAGGCTAAGGGGACACCTCATCACTCTCTACAACTATGTCTTGTAGAGAGGTTGGTGCTGGTCTCTTCTCACAGGTCATTAGCGATAGAACAAGAGGGAATGGCTTTCAAGTGCAACAGGGGAGGTTCAGACTGGACATTAGGACAAAATTTTTTACAGAAAGAGTGGTCAGACGGTGGAATAGGCTGCCCAGGGAGGTGGTGGAGTCACCATCCCTGGATGTGTTTAAGGGTCGTTTGGATGCGATGTTGCGGGATGTGGTGTAGGGGAGAACTTTGCAGA
This sequence comes from Strix aluco, assembly GCF_031877795.1. Classification (NCBI taxonomy): domain Eukaryota; kingdom Metazoa; phylum Chordata; class Aves; order Strigiformes; family Strigidae; genus Strix; species Strix aluco. The sequence goes on from NW_027436536.1 coordinate 18,590, forward strand.
GTAGGGCTGAGGGTTGGACTCGATGATCCCAAGGGGTTTTTTCAACCTGAACGATTCTGGGATTCTGTGAAATTTATAGAGGCTATAGTGATTGTAAACATGCATGCAGTTAGGCCTCACTTTCCTTAACTGAGAGAAGAACAGAAAAATCTAGAGTATCTGGTTTAGCTGAGAGTTAGAAAATGTAAAAAAACAGACAAGAAACACCTTTTTGAAATCAAGGACTAAGCGTCTTGCCTCCCCTCTAACTAGACATCGCAGTTTCAAATTGTAGTACCTGATGCCTTGCGGCAACATGGTCTACGTTGTCTGCCTGAGGCAATTTAAAATCGTACTCAGAGGGATACTGTGTCCAGTTAGATAAGGCCTGGCCTAGCCGTTACCTAAGAGCGCAGCGACAGGTTCTCAGGTGAACGTCCTTTTTGTCTGACAGTGGAAATGAGGAATAGAGTTGGCTTCTTTAGGAAAGTCCTGTAAGAGCTCCAATGACCAAAACGGGGTGACTTTTCCATGGACGGGAAGTGCAGGGTGTGCTTGGGCCATAGTCGCAGGCCCATTCAGTGCTGCACAACTTGGGGCTCCCAGAATCTGAATGGTTGTAGGATTATCTACACTGTCCTCCTTTCCTTTTAAATGCGATCTCAGAAAACCAGCACCTGAAGAGATGCTTTACACAATCCGAGTGCCTTTCCAAACTGGGATCATAAAGAACTAGCACCTCCCGATGCAATTTCACCCACCTCCCCACCCCAAAAAGCCATCCCAACAAGCCAAAGCCAAAAGAAAATAATTTTCTAGCATCTTGACATGCCGATATGCCCAGCACAGGATCGGGCTGAGTGAGAGGCCCAGCTCAAGGGAAAGACAGAGAAAAGCAGGAGGAGAAGGACACGGCCATGGGGGCGACACTTGGCTGGTCCTGGATTGTTGTGGAACCACAACCTCAGTACATTATCTCCTCCCTCTTCACTGGAGCTTCCCACAGAGAAATTACAAATCCTGTTCTCTTGAGTCATCAATTGCTCAGTCCAGAAAGTCATAGTTAGTAAGAAATACCTCATCACTGTACAATAAATACATGGGTCAATGAGATATTAGCAGTTCCTGTGAGGTGTGAACTGCTCTTGACTGAAATCAGAGGAACACACAGGGATCAGTGTTTTGTGTAATCAAATCCTTATCTAACATTTCCTTTTCACAGCCTCAACAGCACTAAGATCCATAAAAATATTAAAAACATACGTGTGCTTTATAGATCATGGGTGCATCCCCTATTATGTTTCTTAATCCTCTTCTGTCTGGTTGTCTCTGTCATTAGGGACCCAAAGGGGAGTCAAAGAAAATTGAGGATATTCTACATTTCATGCAGCAGGGCCCTAAAGACTGTATTTCTGTGTTTTCACACACTCACTGCATGACAAATCCTCCACACTGGTTGAAACTAACACTACTTGAAAATAAGTCCTGAGATAACGAGCCAAAGATCCAAGGCGGAGGGCTACTGAAGGAGAGCTGAACTTGCCTTGATATTACGTATGCACATACATCGTCTGCTGCTGAATTGAAAGGCCCAAGGGAAAGAAAGGATTTGTTGCTTTCACCTTACACCTGTTAAAACATACTAATGTTTTTCCAGATGGTACTTCTCAAGATCATCAGACACCTCCTGTAGGTGCATCATATCAGATCTCGAACAGATTAACAGTGGTACCACCTGTATTGTATTAAAAGTTTGCAAAGCTTCCAGCCGGAGATCCATCATTCCTGAACAAATTTATATGGCTAAATTTAAACCATCAACTCCCAACATCTTAGCAGCACTGATATTTTAATGAAGCTATTTACTAATTAAGGTAGCAAAATCCATCTCAAGTCAACACTCAAATGAGAAAGAAATTGGTTGTTGTAAAATAAAAACTGAGCAAAACTTCTCTGGGAACTTAGAGATTGCTTAAAATAGAAGGATGTTGACAATTTCCTCCTAATGAAGACATTTGCTGATAAAAGCTCCCTTGTAAAGTAAGACGTTATGTAAAGATATATATTTATTTTTTTATAACAATTGAATCTGTTAATTATTTAACTGTTTCTGCAGTCACTAGGGGTCAGGGCAGTCACAGGAATGGGCTCGAACAAGGCCCTAGAGCAAACCTTCGCTAGCATGTACTTTATTCCAGCTCTCCAGAGCCAAAGCCTCTCTGCAGTGCTCTGCAACGGCTTTAAATTAAGAAAAAAGGGTGCAGTAGGCTTGTTATGCTTCCTCATGGCCAACTCAGGGGAGAGGAACAACAACTTCTATTCAAAATCGCTAAATAGCTATTTTTTGTCTCTTAAAACACAGTGATGGCACAACCCTACTTCTCCATCATCCTACACGGTTTCCAAAAGGCATTTCTGTTCCCTCCTGAACTGCAGAGCCCTCACCACACCTTCTCCTCAGGGAAACAGTCTTTGAAAAGAGGTGTTCCCAGGCAGGGAGTCTCATTTTACCTTTCCAGTCTGGAAATATTTTAGATCATTTTAACTGCCTTTGCTTTTCCCATTCTGTTTTTCTTACAGGTGAAAATAATGATAGAAACATGCTACTGTTGAATGTAGTATTTGAGGCACCTGAGAGTACAACTACTATGCTGCAGAGTAACAGTTCCAGATCTGTGTCTACGTTATCACTTTAGACCCAGCCTTTCTGAGGGACCTTCACTCAGAAGCGACATTCTACTTCAGACCATTACATGATAACAAGATTTGCACAGCACAGTTATGAACCAAGTATTTGGCCAGTAGGTTCTTCCTGCAGGCTTGACTAACTAGGGGTACAGATCACACACCACAGAAACATCTAAATGCCTAATCACATTATTTATGTTTCAAAAAATTAATTTTACTTCCTGTTTTTTTGCCTCAAGAAATTATGAGCAGTGAAAGAAACCCTAAAGCAAAAGCAGACAATTCATAGATACTACTGCACACGTGGATGCCGCATCGAGGACAATTCTCACAGCAGCAAGATCACTGTAGTTTTGCTGCTAGAAAATCACAGCCCTGAGCTTCAGAACTGAGCTCTTCTCTTACTATGCTCCTCAGGCAGGTGACCTTGAAATACATAGCATAGCCAGGAGGACCACATGCAAAAGAAAGGTTAGAGAACGTAGAGCGACACAGCAGAGTCCACTTCATACAGTATGGCACATGTAGAAAGATCTCATGCCCGCTAGAAAGCCCTGCATAAGCCTCAAGTTTATACAAGAATCTGCATTTCAGCAGCATCACACTGAAGTGACAGTTACAGTACACCAACCACCAAAACCTAACTCAAGCTGCTGATGATGATTCATGAACAAAAAGTTCTGCTCAACAATACCCACTGCTTTCTAGGATCATTGCAACAAATTGTATTTACCCAGACTGTAGACCGCATTCAGTGTCATTATCCATATACATTACGCAACAGTCCCCAGAAACATTAAGAACCTGCTGGTCATCCATCAAGGGAAGGAATCAGGAGTTTAACAAAAAGCATACTTGCACTTATGGGGACTACCTGGCAAATTTACAGGCACACGAAGACCACCATTCTTCCCTCCACTTCCCCCCAACAGTTGTAACTGAACATTTTTTTTTCCCCACCCAGTTTTCTGTTATCTCAGTTATCTTAAAATGGCACACTATTTTCACGGCCATGTTGAAATGACCAGACTTCTTTTATTTCTCAAGATGTGCATGATTTTAGCTGTGTAACTCTTTCATCTCTTTAAGTGCTGGTCATTTGCTCAGGTGATACAGCAAATCATGTAACACTAAGCATTAAAGAATGACTTTTTGGGCTCACGCTTGTCCCTGGTTTCACACTAGGATTAAATATTCCTGAAGTTTGGCAGATGAGAGCATAATTAAAAGCAACCTTGCAGAAAGTAGTATTATTTCCTAAATACCTGAAATAATTAAATATTCCCGTACAAAATAGCAAAGAACACCGCCTAGAAACTTCTCTTTGAAGAGTGGACTGAGCCATCCCAGAAAGGGGTTACCATATCTAGTTATCATCGATTAAACAAGAGCTCCTCAGGGAAAAGAGAGTGCTTCAAAGATAGAAAACTTACCTGGCAACAAATTCCTACTGCATCAATTTTCAATCATCTCAGAAGACAGTAACACAGTACATGTCAAATCTTCACAGCCATCTTCCCTCTGAGCACCTCCCTTTCATTACATTGCTGCAGACAGCAAGCAAAAGAAAGATCTTTCAGACTAAAATGAAATTTATTAATAGAAAAAGACTAAATATATATTATCTAAGAAGAACCTGGTAGGTGAAAGTACAATAAAGACATAAATGTGACTGCTAGATATACAGTAAGAATTGTGAGCTCCCACAGACTGTGGGCTTATTTGCACAATTGCCATTTTCTTCTTTTCTCACAGCATAAAGAAAACAGAAAGAAAAAAAAAAGCGTAAATTACATTTATACCACCTGGAAACCGTTTGTATTTTAGTAGACGATGTACCTGAGAATAAACCCTGTATTCAGCCGCTCAAAACCTGTCAGTGTTTCCCCACACCCTGGAACACCCATCCCAGGCCATATATTCCTGCAGGCAGCCCCTGAACTGCCTTATTTACAAGCAGTTGCATGAACACCACGCTCATCTTTCCCACTGTTCATTTTTGTTCCTCTCTCGCTCTTGCTTTCTATTCTCTCACTCAAGTTTTACCTGTAGCTGAGAGAATACGTAATAGGTGTGTTAGAACAATTTTAATGTCATTGGAAGCACTTTCATATTTGTATGGGATGTTGATTCTGTCCCATACATTTGTTTGCCAGTCATCAAGGCAAAAATGACTGACTATGCATAATCACATGTACAAACACTGATATGCGAGAAGTCCTAAAGGATACTCACATAAACTACAGAATTGTAATAACTTTGTTCTGTAACGCTCCTCATCTTTTCCAAACTTCTCAGCCCATTACTTGTCATTCTCCTATGCTTCATCTTCTCTTCTTTTTCAGGTTTTTGGTTTTTTTTTTTTTTTTTAAAAAAACAACACTTGTTTATGATAAAGTCAGCATTACTTCCTTGCTTACCTTGCACATGCCAATTCCCTGACTGGGCAACTGTTCAAACAGAAAAGAACAATTACTTACGGTCTACTTTATCAACTACAACAAAGAAGCCCCATGAACAATGCACCAGGCTGAGTACAGGTGCCAAAAATCACAAAGCTCTCTAAAAGAAGATGAGATCTAGCTATGACTGTACTCTTCTTTTTCAGCTCCTCTCCAACTACTCTAAATTACATTTTTGCTTCAGAATATGGTGGTAGGCTTTAGTTAATTTTAAGTATTTTTTTCCTCTAAATTTGAAGATATAAATACAGTGGAAAAGCCAAAACAGTGTTTATGTCATGCTATATCTTTCAAAGCTCTCATCCCCTTCTCCATTCTGTAACAGAGTTCATTGTATCCCCTGTGAGTTGCCCCTTCATAATTACCCAGGAAGAACAGCACAAATATACAAATATCAGAAGGGAAGCCCAGAATGGAAGCAAGCATAGAGAGAACATCAGGAGAGTTTCTTTAGCTTTCAATTTTTCTCTCCCCATTTCAGTGTAAGGACTATGGGAACACACAGACTATGGGAAAATAGCGACTGTGAACAAACAGCAGCAGAACAAACAGCCTTGTCCTTGCTCAGCTCCCGGAGACAGCGGGTCTCCACAAGAGCACAGCTCCACCCAGACAGCTGTTATCCATGTCTGGATGCACTGCCTAGCCATGCTGCCATCAAAGGAGCAATTATTAAAAGGATCAATGTAATTTACTTGTGTTTTATGTTAGAGCAGAATTATTTATTTTTTGTTTCCCTTCAAACAATGGGCCCTATCAAGAATGGGTTAAAAACAAGCACACCTACACACCCTCCCTAGAGCCCTGCCAGCTAAAGGGGTGAGCCTCTGCCTCCTCAAGCACAGGAGACCAGCTAGATGAAGCTGGCCAGCTGAGGGTTCCCTGCCATGGGCTCAAGTTTACAATTCAAATTGACTATTTTCTGATGGATGTTAAGTTTCCGCATGAAGCTGAACATCATGCTATTGTGTAAAAAGGCGAGAAAAAACTTCAGCAAGGTCTTACTACAAAGCCAATGGATATGAACATTTCTCCCAGCTCTCACACAGAATTGAGGTGTTTCAGCAATTATCAGTATCCATTCCTCTCTTTCGAGTTTCCCTGCAAGCAATAGAACTAGATGCGATCTCTGCAAGAAATGAATGAATTAATGGCAAAGACTCCTCAGCATGATAAGAGATAGTGCATTGAGGGTATTAGGATCAGGCTTTAATGCCCAAAACCAGTCTCACAGCCATGTTCGAGCCATAATGGAGCTAGAACAAATAACAGTGCTACACAACATCAACTGTCCAAGGAGTTGGGTCCCCACCCCCACCCAAAATAAAACTTAAGAACAATGCAAAGATTAAACAGGTTAATTCTCTTTCTCTATCAAGAGAAAAGTGTTTATGCTCTCTGTTTAAAGCTATTCATAACAAAGATACAACACATTCATCCGTAGAAGCTTCCATTCAGGTCAGAGAAAACCCTTTTTAAACATCAACAAGTTACACCTCTTCAGCACTTCCTATAAAATAAATATTACCTATAAAATGAAGGTAGTATTGTAAAGAAAAAAAAAAAAAAAAAAAAAAGAACTACAGGAGGCATATCCCACTGAATTTGGGTAATACCTTCCTGGCAACTATTTCTGACCCAAGAGACTTCTGAACCAACACCTACCACAAAAGGTTTTTTCCTTCTTCAGGTGTTAGCTAGCAGAGATCACTGTTCTTTTAATTTAAGATTGTTTCTCTAGAACAAGTGCACTTTCCACTCAACTTTCTTCCCCAAAAGGAAACACCTTAATGGTAAACTGCTGTGCAAAGAATATTATGTGTGTAATACCTCTAGAGGGACCAGAGTTCAAATCAAATCTTTACAGAACCAAAATATCTAGGCTGTCTATAGGAGATCAACACTTCAGAGGGACACTCAAACTCACCACCTTAGCTTTCCCCTTGAAGAAACCTGCGATCCATACGCCAGCTGCTTATCCAAACACCAGCACACACAGACCTTGCTAAGCAGACCCTTTGCTTGTGCTTCGCTATCAAGCATCTAAGGTCCTGTCTGCACTTCCACATCAGTGAATATCCCCAACATACTGTCGCTGTGTCCGATGGCTGCTGGTGGAATCAAAGGAGGCTCCTCTTCTGGGGTCAGGGAAGATTGTGGTATGGGCAAAAATGAGTGAAGAGGAAAGGCCACTGGTGGATTTGGACATGGTTGCAACAAATACACAGCACAGTACTTACACAGTTGGAAAAGTAAAAAAGGTTTCAACACCCTCTGCTATCACCTCAGTAGTTCCTAGACATTGAAGGCTGCACCCCACTCCCACATGGCAGAATAGCAGAGTCCTTCAGCTGATGGGCTCAGGTAAGCCAAGCAGAGAACAGCTAGAAATAACACTGCCAAGTGATGAGGACTGGTTGTAAATTCAAACACCATTTTGATTCATTAATCTCCAACAGCTAAAGACAAACCTAAAGCAAAATCAACATGACTGTAGACTAAGCACTCATACTGGGGCTATTTTTCAGCCTGCTGAGAGAAAATGAGCTGATCAGAGACACACTTCATTGAGAGCAGCCACATTAGTGCTGCTTCAGCAAGCCTGCAGTTAGTTCCCATTAACTGACCTGTTTCAGAAGCTGGTAACACCATAATTAACCTTAGCTTCAATTTGAGGTGAAACCTGTCCACCTCCTGATGATACCGCACCTGCCCTACAAGCCAGTGCAAGTTTATCTCTAGTCTTTTGGTGGCAGTGTCCTGGTGATGAGCTGTGACTCATTTCCCATTAAGGGGCACAAACATTCAACACTGGCTCAACGGACAGTGGCCAGTTGAAATCCTACCAGGTGATTGCAGGGAAGCCAGGAGCCCACTACAACTGGCAGCACCAGGAGCTAAGAGCCATCAGCAGCGAGCCAGCTGAGAAAGACACAGAGCAACACCACAGTGCCAGAGTCATGCCCGCCAAGGCAAGCTTAGTGCTTCAGCAGCAACAGTCTGGACCAACTGAAAATATGAATGGTTTATGCATTCACATTTCAGAGTAGCTTGTTAGGTTACAAATACCAACATTCTATAGAATTATGTCCCTTAAGTAAATCGATGAGATTCAGAGATAAAGGAAAAACACAAAACCACAAACAACCAACTAAAAAACCCCTTCAACCACTATTTCTTTAAATCCATCCATCTGAAATCTGTCTTCAGCAGCCCCACCTTCTACTGTTCACTGTTATCTCTTACCATATACCTGCCCACATAATGCGATGTATCAGTAAATCTTGAGAACATTTACTACAAAATGCAGCTTTCCAGTATTGAATTTCATGTTATTGTTAGCTGATATTCTTCAGGGCCTACATGCATATATACAACTTATTGCTGACAAAAATCTCTCTCTAGTGAAATAGTGTACATTACACAGATAAGATCCTCCACATTTGTAAGAAAAATCCAAAGTTTGATGAAAATAATTTTGATAAGTTTTTCTCTGTTCTGGGGATAATATTTGAGTATCACACCTATATTTTCTCTGTAGCAGTTTCACCTTTCAGTAGATTTTGTATGTTGATGCAGAAAGGTTCAGGTACAATAGTTGGTACATAACTTTTCATGCATATACAAAAAGTTCCTCAAAACTGCCTTCAAAAATCTGTTTAAAGTTTCACTCTCCTTTAATCATTACATTTTAATATTCTAACATTCTAACAAGAGTCATGAAGCACTTTGCCAAATAAAATACAATAAAAATCCTTCTGGATGAAGTTTTTAATAGCTTGCAAGACATAATTCATCTGAGAAAAAGCTACACAGTAAGAAAACGACAGACTAAAATATCACACTTTTTCCATTCACATAGGCACATTGCTTATTGTTAGCATTGTTGTATGACTCCAGCAACACACTTCCTCATAAATATCAGCCCCTCAGAGACACCCCACTTAGTAAAAGAACTCTCTCAAACAAACACAGACAGACAACCAACAGTGCCAGAAGGTCAGCCGACAGATGGGACAGGTGTTAAAGCCCAGATCTGAACGTATAATCTTCCCCATACCCCTAAGATACAGAGTTCAGCCTGTGACACAGATCATGAAAATATTTAACTGTGGTAATATTAATGTGCATCCCTCTATGGATAAGAGCTGATCCTATGAAGCTGATAGTTGTATTCTCCCCATCAGAAAACCTCCAAGCTATCTCGCCAATATAGAAACTCGAAGTACTTCACTAGAATCCGCATTCATCTACGCGGTTACGGGTATGCCTGTGTACAACTCTGACAGGCAGACATGCACACCCAGCTGTACACATTTCACAATGCAGAAGGAGAATAAAAGCAGAGAAACTGTAGACAGATTGTAAACTTTCTTAAACCAACTGATATACTGGAAAAGGATGCAAGTTCTTGGGTACATTGTAAACCAATCTAAATCCAGACTGCTGTCTGTCATCCCACCTCTCCCCTCCACAGCTGCGGCTCTGCTTCTCCCCTGCACCCCCAGCAGTGTTCAGGAGCCTGCACATATTCCAACAGTCAGGAAACCCATCTAGCTCAACACCAATTCAGCACAGACTCTGAGCGAAAGGAGAAAGTCACCTCAGCCTGGGTTAGACCGGTTTAATTGCCACAGAACTACTCTATGAAAATACAGTTTAAGTAAGCGAGAAGGATCTGATCTGTATAAGGTACAGGATTTACCTCGGGGATATTGAAAGAAACCATCTCATCCTCTTCTCTCCTCACAACATGTTCTTTCTTCTTCCCTTGGGTCAGTATTTCTGACCACAGCTACATGATCAGACACTTGAACTGACTTATCGAGCCAAAACTTGACACAGCAAAGAAATTTAAAAGATTAGCCTAAACAACTTACAGGAATTGTGCACTGAGCAGAAAGTTAGCCCACTTTGAATAGACAAGAAGAGTTTGTAAGGGGGGAAAAATAAGACAAGATTGTCACCTTCTACTGAAAAGGGACAGGCATTTACAAGCAAATATCCCCTGTGGAATACAGGGGCAGCAGCTGAAAAGGGGTAAAAAATGACAGCAAAGCCTACAGCGAGTACAAAAACAACTTTTTAGCCAAGAATAAGCATTCAGACTGTTGAATTTTGTAAGTTTATCAAACACAAGCTCTCCCAGAAGTGTTTTCTAAAACACATCACCCTACCATTAACTCTACAGACAAGATTAAAATACAAGATGCACAGACTATAACACAAGAAAACACACAGCCTATGTATTTATAAAGCCCATCTCCATAAAATCAGTGATACCCTCTAACAGACTAGAAGTACTCAGGTATCACCTCATTTATATTACAGAGAATATTTATTCCTTTAGAACATACCAGCAATTTATAAAGCTAAGCAAACAAACCCAAAACACCCCCCCACCCTATATGACTCTAAGAACACAGATTTCACTTTTTCAATATGCTATCCGGATAACACATATGCACATCAAAAAAAGAGCCCCAACTAACAATATTTAATTGGTTATTGGGCTTTTCTATAACCCAGGCACTACACAGAACTGTTTTAAAGTTAACAGAATACACACAGCAAAGGAAAGCATTACCTTGAAACAAACTCTTCTCATATTCTACACATTCTGAAACATAATCGGCTTTAATCACTGCTACACATAATACTATGGAAATGATGTAGGTGAAATGCAAGTCACATCTTAGAAAGAATTTTATGTAAATAGCTAGCAAAAACCAAAAGAACCTTGTTTTCTATGAAAACATATTACTCACAGAGTAGCCATCCCAATCTGTCTTCTCAGTTCTCCCCTTCAAGAAACACTCTCAAATAAAGAAGATAATGTGAAGAATATGGTGGTGATTCGTGTTAAAAATATGGTGACTTTGTTGGTGTTTGCCATGTACATAAGTTAAAGGAGATTTATCATGGCTTTATGGTTAAAAGGGGTTTGGAGGTTTTTTTTTCCTCAGTGACTGTTGTTAAGCAGGTGGAAACTTACTGGCAGGACCCCTGTCAGAAGACCCCAGCAACACCGGACTGCGCAGGTGAAAAATGATTGGAGGAACCCCTGCCAGGATCCCCAGCAACACCAGAAAGCCCGGGAAAGTTTAAGGGGCTCTGCTGATTGGAGGAACCCCTGCCAGGAGCCCCAGCAACACCAGAAAGCCCGGGAAAGTTTAAGGGACCCTGCTGCGCATGTGAAGATGGGACTATGAAAGGGAGTGACGCAGCACTACCTGGTGCTCGTCGGTGCGGAGCAGAAAGCCCCCCCTGCCCCCCGGCGTGCCACACTTTTTTTTACTTGTTCGTATTGCAAATAAATTTATAAAAGATATTTGCAGCTCTGCCTCTGCATTTATAACAATAATATCGGAATCTAGAATTCATAAACTCAAGCAAAAGTTCAACAGTGTTTCTGCTGAACTACTGCTCTCATAGCACTTCAGAACTGTCTCTTCTCCAGACAAAAAATACTCTTTTTTCTCTATTTGAGCTCTAGTCACTATAAGAACTCACGACCTGACCATCTCGCTTCAACCATCAGTAACAGCCCTTGTTTCTCAGGCACCCCCATCCTTTTCAATAGTTTACGTGATTGAAGCAATCAAGATAAGCTTGATTACTCTTCATTTCCATTTAACATTAGAATTGCACCTGAGGAAAACCTTCCTGCTTGAAGAGCTGTTTTCTCCTGAAAGTTGTAGGTGATTTAAAGAAAGGTATCACCTCTCCATGAAAAAACTTTCATCCCATCTGTAGGCAAATACAGCTAGCCTTGCAATACCAAAGCACGCAGCAGAAACAGATTTTTTAAAAAATTGGCTAATTAGCCATCTAAACTTGGAAAAAAATAAAGGCCGGTATTTTCCTCACATCAAATAGATGGTTATCAACCTGAGAGAAAAGCACAGAAGCAGCATACAAACAACAGTTTTCCTGATTCTAGGATCACAGCAGTGCTGTGAGGATCATAAAGTGTTAAAAGCCACGATGAACTTCTGCAAATAACAAGAGCATGACCAGAGGTTTAAAAAAAACTCTCAACAAATCTGCTTGAAAACTTTTTTTCTTCTTTTTTGGCTTTACCACCACAACCTCCTAGAGAAGCATCTGATTTTCAGACTTTGAAATGTTAGCACAAGTACTGTCACGCATATTCAACAAATAAATAAAGTCACTTTTAAACTTCCATAGTATGAAGGTATTTGATTAGGTTAGATAAGACTGTCCTGCTAAAAGTACCTTTGTGTCTGAACAGCAAACGTTGGTTTTCTGAGTTTGTTGAAGCTTCAGGACAAAAGTTCAGTTTGTGTTCCTTCAAAGTATCTTGCAAGAGAAAAATCTATTTTCCTTCAACAAAGGCAATACAGACAGACAACCCAGAAAAGTACAGAAATGATGTACGTGCTAATCTCAGAGAAAGGCTCTGATATTACAAGACATCAAGACAGTTGGGAAGCAAGCTTTTTTCCAAAGATGTATTCAACTTTACAAAAGCATTATGGTTTTACCTTAAACTTTCTGCATCTGGGATGTTAGCGGGGCACTGCCATCTAAACGCCACGGTGCAGAGTAGCCTCAGGGTCTTTCGGTAGCTTTAGGACCTGGCTTGTGATAGACTCTGTTGGCCCAAAATCCACATGGCAGTGAGCTGTGGTGAGTGCTCGAATCCATCTGCCGCCATTAACCGCGTGTGCGAAGGGCTCCCAGTACCAGCTGAAGTCACAGAATCGTCCAGGTTGGAAAAGACCTTGAAGATCACCCAGTCCCACCATCAGTCAAGCGACACTTGGCCGGCTCCTCAGCACTACCTGGGTGAGAACGAGCTGACAGGAGGGTGATGGGCTCTTCTCCTCGCCCTGTGCCCGGGAATGTCCCCCGCCTGGAGCAGGGACAGGGCTGCCGGTGGGGCCACCTTTGGCGGGCCCTGCCCACGGGCAGCTCGGCCCGGCCCCGCTGCAAGGGCTCCCTCAGCGCCGGGCTCCCCGCGCCGAGGGCCCGGCGGGGCAGCGGCCGCCCGAGGAGCGTTTCCCACAGCTCCCGAGCTGGCGAGCGCGGCCCGTCATTCCCGCTGGAGGGAGGGGGGGGTGGATCCGCCGCCGCCGCCGCCAACAGCCCCCGCCGGCAGCTGCGGGTCCACGCCCTGAAGGAGAGGGGCGGGAGGGGACGGCGGCGCGTCTGCCCGAGGGGCTTTTCCCGCGCAGCCCCGTGAGGGGCCGGGCAGGGCCCTGGGGGGAACCCGCCCCCCGCCGGGGAAAGCTCCTCTCCAGAACTGCCCGGCCTCTGCCAGGGGCAGGCAGGGAGCGGGCGCGGCTGGAGGCTCTGGGGCTCAGCCCCGGGGGTCGCAGCCCCTGGTTTTGGGGTGGTTCTGGGGGCGGCTCTGTGCTGGGCTCCGTGCTGGGGTGTCCCGGCACCCTCCCAGCGGCCTGGCTGGCTGCGGGCTGCCGCCGGCTGAGGCTCTACCCTGGGATGAGGGTGGGTATCCAGCTTAAATGGGGGGGAGGGGGAAATGTGGCTTTCTCTGAATGTTCCTGATCAGGTTACTGTTGCGAGGGATAATTTTGTAAGGTCTCTCTCAAAACCCCCAGTTTTTTTCCTGAGAAGTGAAGATTGGCAGTTGGAAATAGATGCTGAAAGACTTCTAAAAGTGGCTGAACTGCTGGGCCAGTTTTGCTGGGCTGTCTAAGCAAAGTGAAGTTCACGTCCTTTCCCCCTTCCAGCCGGTGTATCCTGACCCTGCGGCAGTAAATCGATGGGCAGTCACACAAATGTTCTTCCCCAGTACCTGCTCTGCCCGTGCGGTGACACCGATGGGCAATCTTTAGTTTGTAGGTCAGGCGGCATTTGATTCTGTGTGCTTGTTTATCACTGCCCTGGAGTCGTTCAGGGGAGAGCTGGTGACTGAGTGTGAAGTGCTAGTTCGTACTTATTGTGGACCTTGAAATGTTTTTTCAGTAGCAGTCTAGCTGCTGTCTAGCAGTTCCTGTCTCCTTGGTGAATTCTGTTCCAGGTTCCTTGTTTTCATGGTGCCTGGGTCAATCCCAGTGTTTCTCTATCCTGCTGCATTGAGACAGGGAATGCAAACAAATTGTAGTTAGACGGCACAAGACAGAGGGACTCGTGCAGAGGCAGGGAGGGCTACGTGCAGAGACATACCAGGTGCTGATAGTGTTGCTAGGCTACTATCTCCTGGTCCGGGCAGAAGCCTTGAAGATGTGTGGGTCAGCAGCAAGATTACCCCGGATTCCGGTGCAAACTGGCCTGGCAGTTTGGCCAGGGAACAGGGAATGACTGAGGCTGCGCAGAACGACTGGGTGAAAAGTTCACCAGCGAGGAAGAGGAGATACTTCATCTATACGACCCCCGCCCAGGAATTTACGACCACTGCCCAGGACTTGAGGAGCTCAATGCGCAGGTGCAAGGGGAGGAGACCTAATTACCATGAGAAGCAAGGGGAGGCGGTGATAGGCTATGAATATGTATAGGCGTCTTATGAATATACAATACTTTGTACCATAAAAGCAAGGGAATACCTACAGAAAGGCGCGCATGCTTGTGGAGGCGCGATCCCCCATGCGCCCAGCGCTGAATAAACATACCTGCTTTACAACCCCAAAGTTGTAAAGTTCTTTTTTCTGCAAGTCAGCATTAACTTCTATAGTCACTTTCTTTGGGTGGAAGAGTCAGGACGATTCCACTGTAAAAATATGCAGATGGGGTCAGAGTTGGGCTTTGCTAAGGTTTGCACAGAAAATGGGTTGTATTGCCCATTCCTCTTAGTTCATTTGTATGGTTGAAGCATAATTCTTCATCGAAGCCAAAGCAGGAGATTGCTTTGAAATGTTTCTTATGCCAGCAGATCTTTGACCAACAAACCAAGAATCAACAGCTTGTATCGATATTAAAACCCTTCACAGCTGTATGGGGGGGGGGGGGTAGCAGGGGAGGGGCTCCTGTGAGTGACTCTTTATCAGGGAGTGTAGTGATAGGATGAGGGGTGAGAGTTTTAAACTGAAAGAGGGCAGATTTAGGTTAGATGTAAGAAAGAAATTCTTCCCTGTGAGGGTGGTGAGACACTGGCACAGGTTGCCCAGAGAAGCTGTGGCTGCCCCCTCCCTGGAAGGGTTCAAGGCCAGGTTGGACGGGGCTTTGGGCAACCTGGGCTAGTGCAAGGTGTCCGTGCCCATGGCAGGGGGTTGGAACTAGATGATCTTTAAGGTCCATTCCAGCCCAAACCATTCTATGATTCTGTGACTAACCCATCTAATATTTGAGGCTGGCTGACTGTGAAGTAGAAAAAGAGCCAGTTTGAATAATGGCATCATTAATCCCTTTAGCCTTAGGGTCTGACAAGCGTGATGAGTTGTATAGACCTTTTAATGCGTCTTCCCCCTTTTGCTACTGGTGTTTCTGTAGAGACCCTTGATCGTTAAGTACAGTGCTTCCCTCCTGTCCCGCTCCTTTCTCTCTCCTGGTTTCAGCTGGTAATGCAAAGTAGGGTTTCTTCTCCATTTTTCCCTTTCTAAAGCAAGGGTTCTGTGGCGTAAAGAAAATGTGAATGCTGCCTTTAATTTAATGTTGTCCTGCCATGTCAGCCCTGTGCTGCTTCTGATTGCAAATAAGTCTAAACACGCAGGGCAAGCAGAGGGTTGCAGGCACAAATTATGCCTTGCTATAATTGGAGTTACGGGGGCTCCAAACCCAGGTGCCTGGTGTCCTGCTCAGCCTAACTGGGCAGTGAGCTGGCTAAGCCAGGTTTGAGCACCCTCTGCATACGAAGCTTAACTTCTGCTGCTTTATATGCTGATGTACATCTCTTGGGTTTAGACCAAACAGATGTATGTACAGCTAAGCCTCTGAACTCTAAAAACTGAACACTGTGTTTAGTGCGTGAGGCTCTCCTAGCAAAATTAGGTGCAGATTGGTTGATATTTTCATTCATACTCTCTTCCATAAACAAAAACAAGGCAATGCTGGATTTACTGCATCAGCTCTTTAACAGATCACTTTGTTATATGTCCTTCCTCTACAACCAACTGCAATGCCCTTCCAGAATCAGAAGCACAGCAAATACATTTAACTAAAAGAAGCCAGCGTTAAATGGTCTTATTTAATGTTAGCAGGAAGCTGATGGGAATATCCTTAAATCAAAACTGATATGAAACTGAAATGTGTCCAAAACTTCTGCTGTGTGTAGCGTCACCCTTAGTGGATTTCAAACCTTTTCATTTCCTGGTGATTGGTTCTAACTGTCTAGAGCAATGCAAGTAAGTTGGTAGCAACTTAGATGTTTTCTTACATCCACAGATATTTTTGAAAAAGTAGTTGTGACTTCTAAGTTAGGTCAAGTTATCTAAAAATCATAAGCAGGACAATTTTTTTCTCATTTATATTAATGCTGGGTAAAAGAACAGACATTGATTTGGAAACCTGTAAACTGAAGGATGATTTCCAGTAAGGTTGTGGGTTTTTTTCTTCTGTGAAGTCTTCAGTATTTTATTTTCTCCCACAGTAATTCTAAGCTGCAGAACCAGCCTCAAAGGCATTATGGAATTACTTCTCCGATTAGCTTGGCTCCTCCTAAGGCTATAGACTGCATCCATACTCAGAAGCTGGTTGAAGCGATGAAGCCATCTGGGGTATTGAAAGATGGGGAAGAACTGAATCACAGGTATAACAAGGCTGTCACATTTGTTAACCTCTTGGGTTTTTAGGGCAAGCTTAATATGAGTTTTCTTTACAAACTGGTTGTTCTTGGTAAACTGAATAATTTAGTCAATGAATAGATTTCAGAACTTGGTGAGAGCAAGGTAAGGATTTTTTTCATATGTTCTTATCAAAACAGCTGAACCCTTTTTATTTCTTTCAAAGGCCATACTACTAGGATTGATGAAGTTCAACTTTTAACTTCTTAAGTATTGAGTAGAGCTGTAGTAACTGCCATTGCAATAAGGTATAAAAGATACTTCAGTTCAAGATCTTGAAGTCTTTGGGGCACTGAATAGATGTGTGAAGTGGCTCTCTCAGTTGACTTGTAGCAGTTAACAAAGCTGAAACAACTTATTGTGGGGTGAGATAGATGGTCAGTGGCACTAATCTTGCCCCAAACAGCCTGCAGCCCCCAATCTAGTTAGAAATGATTACACTAGATTTGCCCTTTGTATAGCTCTTAGATTGTGTTAATTTATGTATGTCTGCTGTGGGGGAGACTAATAATGCGTCTTAATTTCTGTAAATTAATGAAAGGAGTGCTACATTACTCATCTCTTTTTTTTTTTTTTTTTTTTTTTTTTCCGAGTTGCAAGCACTCCAGAAAAACAGTAGCAGTCTATTAGACTAACAATTCAGTAGGGAGTGAGAATACATTTTTTATGGAGGCTCTTGTAGTCTTTCTAAAAAACTTGTACGCTGCCTGAACTTCCACATAGATCAATGTGTATCTTATCTTCTAAAGTAAACTCTTCTACCCACAGAGTCTTCCCCCTTCAGCAGTAGCAAACGTTGGTGGCAAAATATTTACATTTGGATCTTACTGGCTCAGAGTACACAGTAAAGGTGGAACTTTCATTGTCTGGTGATAGTTCTAATGTTTGAAAGTGACTTCCAGCAATAACAGAAGAAATGGAATCTCTTTGCAGGTGCTGACAGAGATGCTGTTTCTGTTGCTCCTAGACATGTAGAAAGATCAGATACTTTTCAGTCATTCTTTGAAAAACTAAAACATCAGGAGGAAATAAAAAATCTTAAGAGTGACTGAGCTCTCTCCTTGATAATTGTGCAACTTTTACAAAAAGAATATTCATGTTAAAGACTCATATTGGTAGTGGATGTCTTACAAGCCAAAATTTAAGAAGGAATTGTTTCTGAGCACCTTCTAAAATACTGTTTCCTGCAGCATGAGAAGTCAGGCTTTTGGTTCCTTTCTGCAGTGACTGTACATCACATAAGAATCTTTGTGGTACACTTCTCCCCTGCCCGTGGTTTGAGAATGAGTCAGCTGTATCAGAAAGCAAGGTTGTCCCTAGGAGCCTTGCCTTTAATCTTAGGTCTAGTAAGGGGCAGGAAGAGGAAGGGGCAGCCTGAAAGCTAAGGCAGTTGAAGGGGATGTGGAAAGGCTTCTGTCAGCGCCTTTGCCGTGGTGTCCCTCTGGATGTGCTTTAGAACCTCTAGTTCATTCTGCCCTGGTCCTGTTCCTCTCTGGCCACTCAGCCCCAGACGTTGCGGAAGGGACGCACGCTGTCAGCTTGACATCAAGTGAGTAGGGGCTGCGCTGTGAACGTACAAAACTACTTTGTAAAATCACCCCCAGGTGCATCTATTGTGCACCTCGTGTGTGAAACTAAGCTCCTGAGAAGTGTTCCTCTTAGCCTGGTCTTCCTCGTGCAGACATTTGGACAGACTTCATGTGCACAGCGAATGAGCCTTTGCTGAAATGACTGTCACCTGAGACCAAACTCTCAGTGGGCTGTGGCACCGTTCTGACAAGGGGTCTGCAGCACTGAAGTGTCCCATAAGGTATCTGACAGCCCCTCAGGCACGGTAGAAAATCAGAATAAGGAAGGGTAGTGCATGCTGTCGGATGTGGACAGAACTTTTTCGATTTCTCTGGATGTTAACCAGTGGTAAGATAGCTACAGAAATCTCTTACTTTTCTTCCTCACGGCCAAGGGAAGTGCCTTACCAGCACTGATGGCTCGTTGTGCACCGCTGGTTCATTACAGCACAGGATCAGCCTCTGAATCTCTTGGCTAAGGAACTCTTTAAAGCCAGTGTTAGCACCGTATTAGTGCCATACTGCTTGCAGCTTACTAACAATTTGTTTTGGTTCAGAAGCAACTCAGTGTTTATACTAAGTAGTTTAGCAGTGTAAAATCTGTAGTTTATCACAGTTTAGGAAGAACATGAAAGTAGCAAAAAACATTTTCTTACACAGTTATCTGTTCCTTTACAGCCAGTTGAAGATGCGTACGTACCAGTTGACAAGTTTGATGGCGTTGAGGTAAGCGTTTTACATTTTTTCTTTTAAGTGAGAAATATTTTTTTCTTCCTTTGGAATAGGATAACTTCTCCAGGGACCTGTGACCATGCTATTTCACAAGGTCATTTGTACCTTATAGTGTGTTATAAATTGAGACCACAATGGACTATAATTCACTCTTTATTAATTATAGCAAGTAGAATATGAGCAAAGACAGCGCTGGACGGCAGGGGAGTCTGCGCTCCGCCAACTGCCGTGCTGAGTAGTTCAAATAGTCCCCTTTTTATACATCTTTACTTCCGTGCTCATGAGGTAGTGGAGGTACTCCGCGCATGCTTCAGTTGTTGTTAGGGGGGTCGTTTCCTGCCTCCTGGTATTTGTTGAGGCTGAAGTAAGAAGTCTTCCCTCTTTGTCTCATAGTTGATCTTTTACTCATATATCCTTATATGGGCTGTCTTGTCCTGTTTCTTGTCGCTTCCTGGAAATCTGGTGGTTATCTTGCATGAGCAGTATCTGGTTCAGTTTGTGTGAGTGATTACAGTTATCTTATCTCACACAGGCGGCGTCCAGTGGTTGTTTGCATGAGTGGTTTCTGTCGTCTAATTTTACATTGAGCTTAACATAAATCTTAATAAACAATACCTTAGTCCACAGTTTCTCACATAGTGTATTTAGGAAGCTGTAATTAAACAGCCTGACCACAGCCTATCCCAGGAGAAGACGCTGCAGTAAAATGGGAGCTTACAGGAAAATAAGCCCCCAGGCAGCCTGGCAGGCATGGGAACGTCAGGGACACCCCTTTCTAAACCTGTGCTGTGGAGCAGGGTAGCCTGCTGGAACAGCACTTATCTCACAAGGACTGTGCAGAGGGGCAGTAAAGGCAGTGCCCTTGCTGACTCCTCCCAGCTCTGACCAGCTGGCTTTCTACAGAGGGATGGGTATGGGGTAGTTCACGGTGTGAATCATGTCAGCAGACTAAATGCCTTGTTGCAAACCAAAAATGAAGTGGGCATGAGACAAGCAATCTGGAAAATGGCAAGTAAAAGTACTCATGTGAGTCCTGCCTGGGTTTGTCAGCTGCAGGAATCCTTGTATCTGAACACATCTTGTACAGTGACTGCAGACCTGCGTGCTGTAGTACCTAAGCAAGTCACTGCTTGGTACCACTCTCATGAAGTCACTTGTTCCGTGACTGTCTTGTGGCCTTTGTCTGGTGCAGACATTCACAGAATAACTTTCTTCCCTCAGCCGAAGTCATCGTCTGTCTGGGGGGGGGGCGGGGGGCGAGGTCGTCGCCTGTGTTGCGGGGGGGGGGGGGGCGATGTGGTTGCCTCTCTTGGGGGGGGGGCGATGTCGTCGCCTGTGTTGGGGGGGGGGGTGCCGATGTCGTTTGTCTTTTGGGGGGGGGGGGGAGAGGTCATCGCCTGTCTTGGGGGGGGGTGTCCGAGGTCGTCACCTGTCTTGGAGGGGGGGGGGACAAGGTCGTCGCTTGTCTTGGGGGGGGGGGGGGGGGCGAGGTCGTCGTGTATCCTGGAGTGGGGGGGGGGGCTGAAATCGTCGCCTGTCTTGGGGTGGGGGGGCGATGTCATCGTCTGTCTAGGGGGGGGCGGGGGGCGCCGATGTCGTCGTCTGTCTTGGGGGGGGGCGAGGTCATCGTCTGTCTTGGGGGGGGCGAGCTCGTCGCCTGTCTTGGGGTGGGGGCACGAGGTCATCGCCTGTCTTTGGGGGGGGGGCGATGTCATCGTCTGTCTTGGGTGGGGGGGTCGAGGTCGTCGTCTGTCCTTGGGGCGAGGGGGGCTGAAATCGTCGCCTATCCTGCGGGGGGGGGGCTGAAATCGTCGCCTGTCTTGGGGTGGGGGGGGCGAAGTTGTTGCCTGTCTTGGGGGGGGGGGGGCGATGTCGTCGTCTGTCTTGTGGGGGAGGGCGCCGATGTCTTTTATCTTTGGGGGGGGCGGGGGTGATGTCGTTGCATGTCTTGAGGGGGGGGGCAAGGTCGTCGCCTGTCTTGGTGGGGGGGTCCGAGGTCGTCGCCTGTCTTGGGGAGGGGGTCGAGGTCGTCGGCTGTCTTGGGGGGGGGGGGGGCGAGGTCGTCGTGTATCCTGGCGTGGGGGGGGGGGCTGAAATTGTCGCCTGTCTTGGGGGGGGTGGGGGGGCGAGGTCGTCGCCTGTCTTGGGGGGGGCGAGGTCATCGTCTGTCTTGGGGGGCGGGCGAGCTCCTCGCCTGTCTTGGGGGGGGGGGGCGATATCGTCACCTGTCTTGGGGGGGGGGGGGGCCGATGTCGTCGCCTGTCTTGGGGGGGGGCGCCGATGTCGTCATCTGTCTGGGGTGGGGGGGGGGGGGGCGATGTCTTTGCCTGTCTTGGGGGGGGGGGAGGGCAATGTCGCCTGTCTTGGGGGGCGGGCGATGTCGTATTCTGTCTTTGGGGAGGGGCAAGGTCGTCGCCTGTCTTGGGGGGGGGGCGAGGTCATCGCCTTTCGGGGGTGGGCGGGGGGAGCGCGACGTCGTCGCCTGTCTTGGGGGGCGTCGAGGTCGTCATCTGTCGTGGGGGGGCGGATCGAAGTCATCGCCTGTCTTGGGGAGGGGGGGATGTCGTCGCCTGTCTTGGGGGGCGAGGTCATCGTCTATCCTGGGGTGGGGGGGGGACGCTGAAATCGTCGCCTATCCTGCGGGGGGGGCCTGAAATCGTCGCCTGTCTTGGGGTGGGGGGGGGCGAAGTCGTTGCCTGTCTTGGAGGGGGCGGGGCGATGTCGTCGCCTGCGTTTGGGGGGGGGGGGGCGATGTCGTCGTCTGTCTTGTGGGGGGGGCAAGTTCGTCGCTTGTATTTGGGGAGGGGCGAGGTCGTCGCCTGTCTTGGGGGGGGAGGGGGGGCGAGATCGTCGCTTGTCTTGGGGAGGGGGGGTCGAGGTCGTCGCCTGTCTTGGGGGGGGGGCGAGGTCGTCGTCTGTCTTGGGGGGGGGACGAGGTCGTCGTCTGTCGTGGGGGGGGGGTCGAGGTCGTCGCCTGTCTTGGGGGGCAGGGGCGAGGTCATCGTCTATGCTTGGGGGGGGAGGGGCTGAAATCGTCGCCTGTCTTGGGGTGGGGGGGGTGAAGTCGTCACCTGTGTTGGGGGGGGGGGCGAGGTCGTCGTCTATCCTGGGGGGGGGGCGGGGGCTGAAGTCGTCGCCTGTCTTGGGTGGGGTGGGGGGGCGAAGTCCTCGCCTGTCTTGGAGGGGGGGGGGGCGACGTCGCCTGTCTTGGAGGGGGGGTGGTGCCGAGGTCGTCGCTTGTCTTGGGTGGGGAGGGGCGAGGTCGTCGTCTATCCTGGGGGGGGGTGGGGGGTTGAAATCGTCGCCTGTCTTGGGGTGGGGGGGGCTATGTCGTCGTCTGTCTGGGGTGGGGGGAGGGGGCGAGGTCGTCGCCTATCTTGAGGGGGTTGCGGGGGCGAAGTCGCTGCCTGTCTTGTGGGGGGGCGCGAGGTCGTCGCCTGTCTTGGGGGGAGGGGTGGGGTGCGAGATCGTCGCTTGTCTTGGGGAGGGGGGGCGATGTCGTCGTCTGTCTGGGGTGGGGGGGGGCGATGTCGTTGCATGTCTTGGGGGGGAGGGGCGAGGTCGTCTTCTGTCTTGGGGGGGACGAGGTCGTCGTCTGTCTTGGGGGGGGGCGAGGTCATCGTCGGTCGTGGGGGGGGGGTCGAGGTCGTCGCCTGTCTTGGGGGGCGGGGGTGAGGTCATTGTCTATCCTTGGGGGGGGGGGGGGGCTGAAATCATCGCCTATCCTGGGGGGGGGGGGGGCTGAAATTGTCGCCTGTCTTGGGGTGGGGGGGGTGAAGTCGTCGCCTGTGTTGGGGGGGGGCGAGGTCGTCGTCTATTCCGGGGGGGGGGCGGGGGCTGAAGTCGTCGCCTGTCTTGGGGGGGGTGGGGGGGCGAAGTCCTCGCCTGTCTTGGAGGGGGGGGGCCGACGTCGCCTGTCTTGGAGGGGGGGTGGTGCCGAGGTCGTCGCTTGTCTTGGGTGGGAGGGGGCGAGGTCGTCGTCTATTCCGGGGGGGGGGGGGTGGGGGGTTGAAATCGTCGCCTGTCTTGGGGGGGGTGGGGGCCGAATTCCTCGCCTGTCTTTGGGGGGGTGGGTGCCGATATCGCCTGTCTTGGAGGGTGGGGGGCGATGTCGTCGCCTGTCTTGGGGGGGGCGCCGATGTCGTCGTCTGTCTGGGGTGTGGGGGGGGCGATGTCATCGCCTGTCTGGGGGGGGGGGGCAAGGTCGCCTGTCTTCGGTGGGGGGGGAGGGCGATGTCGCCTGTCTTGGGGGGAGGGCGATGTCGTATTCTGTCTTTGGGGAGGGGCAAGGTCGTCGCCTGTCTTGGGGGGGGGGCGAGGTCATCGCCTTTCGGGGGTGGGCAGGGGGAGAGCGACGTCGTCGCCTGTCTTAGGGGGGGGCGTCGAGTTCGTCGTCTGTCGTGGGGGGGCGGATCGAAG
The DNA here is from genome assembly GCF_031877795.1 of Strix aluco. NCBI lineage: Eukaryota > Metazoa > Chordata > Aves > Strigiformes > Strigidae > Strix > Strix aluco. Next base: position 42,140 of record NW_027436536.1, read on the forward strand.
TCATCGCCTGTCTTGGGGTGGGGGGGATGTCGTTGCCTGTCTTGGGGGGGGGTGGTGGGGGGCGAGATTGTCGCTTGTCTTGGGGAGGGGTGGTCGAGGTCATCGCCTGTCTTGGGGGGGGCGATGACGGCGTCTGTCTTGGGGGGGGCGGGGGGCGCCGGTGTCGTCGTCTGTCTTGGGCGGGGGGGCGAGGTCTTCGTCTGTCTTGGGGGGGGCGCCGATGTCGTTTGTCTTTTGGGGGGGTGGGGGCGATGTCGTCACCTGTCTTGGGGGGGGGAAGGCGATGTCATCGCTTGTCTTTGGGGGGGGCAAAGTCGCCTCTCTTCCGGGGGGGTCAAGGTCGCCTGTCTTCGGGGGGGGGGTGGGCGAGGTCGTCGCATTTCTTGGGGGGGAGGGGGCGCTGTCCTCTGTCTTGGGGGGGGGTCGATGTCGCCTCTCTTGGGGCGGGGGCGAGGTCGTTGCTTGTCTTGGGGGGGGGAAGGCGATGTCGTCGTCTGTCTTGGGTGGGGGGGTCGAGGTCGTCGTCTGTCGTGGCAGGGGGGGGGTCGAGGTCGTCGTCTATCCTTGGGGGGAGGGGGGCTGAAATCGTCGCCTGTCTTGGGGTGGGGAGGGGCGAAGTCGTCGCCTGTCTTGGGGTGGGGGGGGCGAAGTCGTCGCCTGTCTTGGCGGTGGGGGGCGATATCGTCGCCTGTCTTGGGTGGGGGGGGGGGTCGACGTCGTCGCCTGTCTTGGAGGGTGGGGGGCCAGGTCATCGCCTGTCTTGGAGGGGGGTCGATGTCGTCGTCGTCTGTCTTGGGTTGGGGGGCGCGAAGTCGTCGCCTGTCTTGGGGGGGGGGGGGGGCGATATCGTCACCTGTCTTGGGGGGGGTGGGGGGGCGAGGTCGTCGCCTGTCTTGGGGGGGGGAAGGCGATGTCATCGCTTGTCTTTGGGGGGGGCAAAGTCGCCTCTCTTCCGGGGGGGTCAAGGTCGCCTGTCTTCGGGGGGGGGGGTGGGCGAGGTCGTCGCATTTCTTGGGGGGGAGGGGGCGCTGTCCTCTGTCTTGGGGGGGGGTCGATGTCGCCTCTCTTGGGGCGGGGGCGAGGTCGTTGCTTGTCTTGGGGGGGGAAGGCGATGTCGTCGTCTGTCTTGGGTGGGGGGGTCGAGGTCGTCGTCTGTCGTGGCAGGGGGGGGGGTCGAGGTCGTCGTCTATCCTTGGGGGGAGGGGGGCTGAAATCGTCGCCTGTCTTGGGGTGGGGAGGGGCGAAGTCGTCGCCTGTCTTGGGGTGGGGGGGGGCGAAGTCGTCGCCTGTCTTGGCGGTGGGGGGCGATATCGTCGCCTGTCTTGGGTGGGGGGGGGGTCGACGTCGTCGCCTGTCTTGGAGGGTGGGGGGCCAGGTCATCGCCTGTCTTGGAGGGGGGTCGATGTCGTCGTCGTCTGTCTTGGGTTGGGGGGCGCGAAGTCGTCGCCTGTCTTGGGGGGGGGGGGGGGCGATATCGTCACCTGTCTTGGGGGGGGTGGGGGGGCGAGGTCGTCGCCTGTCTTGGGGCGGGGGCGCGAGGTCGTCGCCTGTCTTGGGGGGGGGCGCTGATGTCGTCATCTGTCTGGGGTTGGGGGGGGGGGCGATGTCGTTGCCTGTCTTGGGGGGCGGGCGATGTCGTATTCTGTCTTTGGGGAGGGGCAAGTTCGTCACCTGTCTTGGCGGGGGGCGAGGTCATCGCCTTTCGGGGGTGGGCGGGGGGAGCGCGACGTCGTCGCCTGTCTTGTGGGGGGGTGTCGAGGTCGTCGTGTGTCGTGGGGGGGCGGATTGAAGTCATCGCCTGTCTTGGGGAGGGGGGGTCGAGGTTGTCGCTTGTCTTGGGTGGGGGGGGGTGAGGTCGTCGTCTATCCTGGGGGGGGGGTGGGGGGTTGAAATCGTCGCCTGTCTTGGGTGGGGGGGGGGTCGAGGTCGTCGCCTGTCTTGTGTGGGGGCAAGGTCATCGTCTGTCTGGGGGGGGGGGCGAGCTCCTCGCCTGTCTTGGGGAGGGGGTCGATGTCGTCGTCTGTCTTGGGGTGGGGGGGGTGAAGTCGTCGCCTGTGTTGGGCGGGGGGGCGAGGTCATCGTCTATCCTGGGGGGGGGGGTGGGGGCTGAAGTCCTCGCCTGTCTTGGAGGGGGGGGGGCGACGTCGCCTGTCTTGGAGGGGGGGTGGTGCCGAGGTTGTCGCTTGTCTTGGGTGGGAGGGGGCGAGGTCGTCGTCTATCCTGGGGGGGGGTGGTAGGGGTTGAAATCGTCACCTGTCTTGGCGGGGTGGGGGCCGAATTCCTCGCCTGTCTGGGGGGGGTGGGTGCCGATATCGCCTGTCTTGGAGGGTGGGGGGCGATGTCGTCGCCTGTCTTGGGGCGGGGGCGCGAGGTCGTCGCCTGTCTTGGGGGGGGGCGCCGATGTCGTCGTCTGTCTGGGGTGGGGGGGGGGGCGGTGTCGTCGCCTGTCTTGGGGGGGGGGCGATGTCGTCGCCTGTCTTGGGGAGGGGGGGCAAGGTCGCGTGTCATCAGCGGGGGGGGAGGGCCATGTTGCCTGTCTTGGGGGGGGAGGGGCGATGTCGCAGTCTGTCTTTGGGGAGGGGCAAGTTCGTCGCCTGTCTTGGCGGGGGGCGAGGTCATCGCCTTTCGGGGGTGGGCAGGGGGAGCGCGACGTCGTCGCCTGTCTTGTGGGGGGGTGTCGAGGTCGTTGTGTGTCGTGGGGGGGCGGATTGAAGTCATCGCCTGTCTTGGGGAGGGGGGGTCGAGGTCGTCGCTTGTCTTGGGTGGGGGGGGGTCGAGGTCGTCGTCTATCCTGGGGTGGGGGTTGGGGGGTTGAAATCGTCGCCTGTCTTGGGGGGGAGTGGGTGCCAATGTCGTGTGTCTTGGAGGGTGGGGGGCGATGTCCTCGCCTGTCTTGGAGGGGGGGGGGGCGACGTCGCCTGTCTTGGAGGGGGGGTGGTGCCGAGATCGTCGCTTGTCTTGGGGAGGGGGGGCGATGTCGTCGTCTGTCTGGGGTGGGGGGAGGGGGCGATATCGTCGCCTATCTTGAGGGGGGTGGGGGGGCGAAGTCGCTGCCTGTCTTGTGGGGGGGCGCGAGGTCGTCGCCTGTCTTGGGGGGAGGGGTGGGGTGCGAGATCGTGGCTTGTCTTGGGGAGGGGGGGCAATGTCGTCGTCTGTCTGGGGGGGGGGGGGGGCGATGTCGTTGCATGTCTTGGGGGGGAGGGGCGAGGTCGTCTTCTGTCTTGGGGGGGGACGAGGTCGTCGTCTGTCTTGGGGGGGGCGAGGTCATCGTCTATCTTGGGGGGGGGGGTCGAGGTCGTCGTCTGTCGTGGGGGGGGGGTCGAGGTCGTCGCCTGTCTTGGGGGGCAGGGGCGAGGTCATCGTCTATCCTTGGGGGGGGGGGGGCTGAAATCGTCGTCTATCCTGGGGGGGGGGCGGGGGCTGAAGTCGTCGCCTGTCTTGGGGGGCGTGGGGGGGCGAAGTCCTCGCCTGTCTTGGAGGGGGGGGGGCGACGTCGCCTGTCTTGGAGGGGGGGTGGTGCCGAGGTCGTCGCTTGTCTTGGGTGGGGGGGGGCGAGGTCGTCGTCTATCCTGGGGGGGGGGGGGGGGGTGTTGAAATCGTCGCCTGTCTTGGGGTGGGGGGCGTGAAGTCGTCGCCTGTCTTGGGGGGGGGCGATATCGTCGCCTGTCTTGGGGGGGGGGGGGGGGGGTCGAGGTCGTCGCCTGTCTTGGGGGGGGGCGAGCTCCTCGCCTGTCTTGGAGGGGGGTCGATGTCGTCGTCTGTCTTGGGTTGGGGGGGGCGAAGTCGTCGCCTGTCTTGGGGGGGGGGGGGGGGGCAATATTATCACCTGTCTTGGGGGGGGTGGGGGGGCGAGGTCGTCGCCTGTCTTGGGGCGGGGGCGCGAGGTCGTCGCCTGTCTTGGGGGTGGGCGCCGATGTCGTCGCCTGTCTTGGGGAGGGGGGGCAAGGTCGCCTGTCTTCGGCGGGGGGGGAGGGCGATGTCGCCTGTCTTGGGGGGCGGGCGAGGTCATCGCCTTTCGGGGGTGGGCGGGTCGAGCGCGACGTCGTCGCCTGTCTTGGGGGGGGGTGTCGAGGTCGTCGTCTGTCGTGGGGGGGCGGATCGAAGTCATCGCCTGTCTTGGGGTGGGGGGGCAAGGTCGCCTGTGTTCGGCGGGGGGGGAGGGGGATTTCGCCTGTCTTGGGGGGCGGGCGATGTCGTATTCTGTCTTTGGGGAGGGGCAAGGTCGTCGCCTGTCTTGGGGGGGGGCGAGATCATCGCCTTTGGGGGGTGGGCGGGTGGAGCGCGACGTCGTCGCCTGTCTTGGGGGGGGGGGGATGTCATCGCCTGTCTTGGGGGGCGGGGGCGAGGTCATCGTCTATCCTGGGGGGGGGGGGGGGCTGAAATCGTCGCCTATCCTGCGGGGGGGGCCTGAAAGCGTCGCCTGTCTTGGGGGGGGGGGTCGAGGTCGTCGTCTGTTGGGGGGGGGGGGGGGGTCGACATCGTCGCCTGTCTTGGGTGGCGGGGGCGAGGTCATTGTCTATCCTTGGTGGGGGGGGGGCTGAAATCGTTGCCTATCCTGGGGGAGGGGGGCTGAAATTGTCGCCTGTCTTGGGGTGGGGGGGGTGAAGTCGTCGTCTGTGTTGGGGGGGGGGGGGGGGCGAGGTCGTCGTCTATCCTGGGGGGGGGGCAGGGGCTGAAGTCGTCGCCTGTCTTGGGGGGGGTGGGGGGCGATGACGCCTGTCTTGGGGGGGGGGGGGGGGGGTGCCTAGGTCGTCGCTTGTCTTGGGTGGGGGGGGTGGCGAGGTCGTCGTCTATCCGGGGGTGGGGTGGGGAGGGGGGTTGAAATCGTTGCCTGTCTTGGGGGGGGGGTGGGGGTCGAAGTCGTTGCCTGTCTTGGGGAGGGGGGTGCCGATGTCGTTTGTCTTTTGCGGGGAGGGGTGTGGGGTGAGGTCGTCGCCTGTCTTGGGGGGGGGGACAACGTTGCCTCTCTTCGGGGGTGGGGGGGGCAAGGTCGCCTGTCTTCGCGGGGGGGGATGGGCGAGGTCGTCGCATTTCGTGGGGTGGGGGGGGTGATGTCCTCTGTCTTGATGAGTGGGGGGGGGTGCGCGGTGTCGCCTGTCTTGGGGGGGGAGGGGGGGGGGGGGCGCGAGGTCGTTGCCTGTCTTTGAGTGGGGCAAAGTTGTCACTTGTGGGGGGGGGGGGCGATGTCGCCTCTATTGGGGGGGGGGGGGGGGGGGCGGTGTCATCGCCTGGTTTTGGGGGCGGGGGGGTGAAGTTGTCGCCTCTCTTGGGGGGGGGGTGGGGCCGAAGTCGTCGCCTGTCGGGGGCGGGGCGTGGGCCCATGTCATCGTCTGTGTTGTGGCGGTGCTGTCGTTGTCATCTCTCTTGGGGGGGTGATGTCGGGAAGTAGTTGGCTACATGCAATAGCGATATCATTATCCTAAATGATGTGCTTTAGTTTCCTGTGAAAAACAAAAATGCTACTGGGTTCGCTTCTTTTCTAGCAAGACCACGCACGCGACCTAACTTCTAACAAAACCATGTTCTAGATAGGAGTAAAGAGCAAAGCAGAATTAGATCCTATAAGATTTCCTTCTCAGAAATACCACAGGCTGCAATATAAATTATTTACTGTACATTGCCAACAATTCAGAGTGACCTTGACATTCTGACTAACTCCCCTAAGAGTCCCAAAGGACAGAATAGACAAAAAACCACGGAATTGCATGACATGTATCAGAAACTGTATGAACCAGCCTAACTAACACCTAAGTTGCTAGAACAAAAATAAATTGCAAAACATGACAAACACCCCCACAGGAGATTTATCGATAACATATGAAGGTGATCCTCTTCTCTGAAAAACTCCGGAAGAGATCTAAGCTGACGACACACGTCTTTGGGATACCAGATACCAAATAAAGACATGTGATAAGATGGAAAACAAATAGATGGCTCTGGAGCACAAAGATGGTTTCAGAAAAGGTTCTGGCAAAACGAGAGGCATTGTCACGGGGATTAGAGAGACCAAAGAAGTCTCGGGGATGCAACGAATTCAAAAGGGAATCAAACAAAGTAGAGATGTCCTCAGGGGGCCGGGGAACTGAATGGAGGTGCACCGAATGGATGGGAGGACAGAAAGACCGACTGGGGTAACAGATGCGGATGCAGGAAGGGTTCCAAATGGAAAAAAGGAGCTCAAAGAGCCCTCACGAGAGCTCGGCAATGGGAGCGGAGGAGTCCTGAGCGGGCCTTGGAGACCAAAGAAACCTTGGAGATAACAAAGGGGAACTGCAAAGGGGATTTCAACAAAGTACAGATGTCATCAGGGGATGAATGAAGGCATGCTCAACGGTTAAAAGTGTGACTCAAATTCTTCCTTGTATTCATGATACAAGTCTGGGACTTCACAATGAAAACACCAAAGTCAAACAAACAAACAAAAAAAAAAATCATACCTTCAGCATGAAAGAGATTGCTATTACCATCTAAAGCTAGGATTTAGCCAGTGTAAGCACAACACCCAGTGTTTCCAGTGCCAAGCTCTACACTGCGTGTCAGCTGTCAGAGAGGCAAGGGGGGCTGGAGCTCGATGCGCCAACTGTCAAATCAAATAGACGAAAACACCAACTTTTCAGTTTATTTTTTAAATAAATTTCACTCATGGATGACTAGCAAGAAATGCATGTTCATACATTAACTATAAGCTATTGAACAATCCTCTCTGTTTTCTAAGTAATTTGAGTCAAACTAATGCCTTATTATGAAAGACAAGACCTACTAGATCTTTCCTCGAGATAATTTTTTGGTTGTAAGTTAGGGCATCAGTTCTGAAACACTCCTTCCTATTATGGGAGGATTTTATAGTTACCACTGCAATTAAAAAAAAACCAACAAAACCCTTTTCCCCCATAAAGTTTGTGGCTACATGGCATTCTCCTAGGAGACTTTCATAGGTCTTCGTGTTCCACAAAAGTTCTTGTCAAAGCTAAAAATTTTGATGGTGGTAGGTCAAGGCAAGGTTTCCATGATGAAATTTTCAGTGAACTTTGCCTAATGATCACTGATTTATTCCATCTTAAGAAAGAATAACTGGGGTTTTTTCCCCTTAAACATAAATGGATCCAAGGACATGTTACATCAATTTCCTTCCTTTTACAGCCAGGCAATCTCAATAAAGCTGAACTGTGAATCGTACAGTATCTGTGGTCTAAATTCAACTTAGAAATGGTTTCACCACTTCTTTTTGAAACATAGTACACATTTATCTTGGACCAGTTTGTTAATGTGTAGAAATTAATATTTTGGTTTTAACAACCAAGTCAAATATGACACTAAATCAAAATTTTTGAAAAGTACGAAGGAGGAGTTACCTGTTCACCAATTCTAACTTTACAATGAACACTGAAAATGCAGTCAGTGTGGCTGTTGCTTAACAATCACAAATTTTACAGGTGAGTCTGAAAACAAGCAGGCTCTGCTGCAAACGTTTGGTTCTCTGAGATGCTGATCTATAAAAGACCTCTAACAAACTACCGCAGCTTAACAGACACTTAGTTTACAGTTTAACACCTGTAACAATAAAATAATTAAAACAGGACTTTCAACAACATAGGTAATGGCACATAACTTGGAATTATAAAGTGACTTTAACCCCTTACGATGACATCTTAAAAAGTATTTGGATACAGAACTTCCAAGCTCACCTTAAGAGGTCAACACATTAACTCTTAGAGAAGTCATTCGCCGTTGACAAACCTTGTACTACTCACCCTTAAGACTCACTGCAGTATCAGTTACATTAACTATGAAAAACACATCTCCTTGTCTTTCCAATAAACTGTTCCATTTGAAGTTTTTGACAGCCAGGATACACGAGAAGTGAAAAGAAAGTGAAAGTCAGTCAGCATTGTTCAACATCATTTTAATCTCCACCAATGGAAAATAATATAAAATATAAACATGTTAACACAAACAGAAAATGTTTTGGAAAAGACCATATGGTACTATGACAGGGTTTTAGTTTATAGAAATGTAATTTATAATTTTATAAAAAATATATGAAAGAATAACAACATCTTTCAGTAACATCAGACAGTATAGAAAAAATAAATCTCAACATTAGTTGTACTCTGATGGTCCTTCTAGTAAGAAATTTAAAAGTGCTTTTCAATAACAGTGTTACAACTCAAGATTAGTGCAATATGTCAAATCTGTTTTAAAGCAGATATTTATAGCAATTATGCAAGTTCTTACAATCAACAAAGCCCAATCTAAAAATTAACACTAAGTGAGGTAAGTATTCTAATTAGAATTAAACATTCCTTAAACAGCTTACACACCAATTCTACTGCAAGGAAAATACTGGTGCTCCTTCATAGAAAGGCTCAAACCTAAATATGACGTGAAACTTACACTACAAACCAGTGAATACTTGGAATTTAAAAAAGCTCTTGAAAAATATACAGTTTAGTATGTTTACAACCCAATGCTACAAACAGTACCTAATGCAAAATATACCAGCTTAAATAAACCCAAACTTTACAGTTAGTGTACTGAATTTGCTTTTGAATACACTATTTTGTTCCGAAGTCCTCCTAGAAGCTCCCATATAAAGTTAGCACATTAACTTAATGTAGAAATTTCACTGTATTTTTATCTGTAAATATGAACAATTTGGTTACAAACTATGACTGCAACTATGAGTACCGTTACTCTTCAGGCAAGTGAAAAACACAGCACTAGTTGGGGGGGGAAAAAAAAAAAATCAAGATTTACTCTTCCCTGTTTTATACATGACAAGCTGGCAATAATAAAAGATACCCTATAGTTCTACAGGTTTTCTGCGGGAATTTGCAGAACTCTAAAACCAGTTTTCATTTTATTGTAGTTTCTTTACTCTGTGATTTACAAGTAACTATTGCCTTTTATATGCAGGAGGCAAAAACTAGACTGCTAATGCTGAGCCCTTATGGCTCATTTGCATATGGAGCCAAAGGCAGTTCATATTTTATTTCTCAAGGTGTTTATAAGCAGGATTTAAGTCACTATCAACAACAGGAATAAAGTATAAATTAATGAACTTTCATTCTAATAGGCTATGGCTTAAAAAGCCTACCAACTGAACTGTTTTTTATAGTATTGCACTGAACTTTAGTATTGAACTGACAGTTGAAGCCCGCACAGAACCCATTTTATAACAATATTGCAATAAAAAAAGCAATCAATAAAATGCAGTATCTAAAAAAAAGGCCAGTAGTTTAGTCCTTTCTCCCACCACAGTCTGAACTGCATCATCTGAAATAGGTCTGGGACAGTCTTTGGATACCAGCTACAAGTTCTTTCAACATAACAGACAACCCATAACAATAAGAGAAGCAATTAGAGTTTTCTACAGTAATATTATAAACTGAAAGACAGTACCCCTGAGTGTATGTCTCAAATACCTTAGAAGGACTTGTTGCCTTTGCTCAAGATAGCTTCAGAAATTAGACACAATTATTCTGTGACTGCATATTATCTCTACTCTGTTATTTTACTGGCACGTTGAGTCCTTTTTAAATATGCTATATTAACCCTGATAACGATGTGGAGACTTCCTGCTCCTAAACCAGGAAGCTGCTTCCTAAAATGCAGTAAGTTGTCATTGCAGTGACAAGTTGCTTAAGGCTTTAGTAGAGTCTCTAATCATCTGTTCTACCTTGGGATTTCCAGCTCCACTGGTTGCCAGCTCCTTGTCAATAAGCCCCAGGTCAGGCAAGTCGGGGATGGAATTGGCAACAATCTGCACTGTCCTCTTCTGGTCACCTCCAGGTGTTCCCATCAGGATTGGGATTCTGCGGCTTCTGGCAGCCTCGAACACAACTTCACCTCTCTTCACAATTCCCTGTGAATTTACAACAGTTAAAAAAAAAAAGTAGTGATACAAATACAGTATTTTAGTTCTAGCCTGTAGTTTACAAATATGTACTGAACGCTTGATAACGGATTAAGCCCTACATTTTACAAGGCAAATAAAAAAATCATTTAGAAGTCCTGTTAGCAGATTTACATGCACAATCATTAAAAAAAAAGGGAAAATCAGCAAATCAAAAATCCCTGAATTGGTTTTAGAGGACACAACAGATGTACAAATTTAGTATAAATTCCTAGAAGAATTCTTGCTTAAAAGCCATAAAGTCTGACTACAAAGTTTAGAAATACTCACCCTATTTTACAGGTGAGGAATTGAGACTAAGAAAGATCGTCTGAATTCAAAGTGCTTTAGTTTGTGCTCAACTTGCATAGTACCCTCTGACAAGTTTAGCAATTTGATCCAAGATTTCACAAACCTACAGAAGAACCAAAAATTCAAATCAGAGTTTACATGTTCACAATCGCTAGCTGAATTCTAAGCTTTCAGTTTCTTTAATAAAAAGGCTAATACTGAAAGAATCTATGGCTGAAGGGGGAGTTGCAGAATATAAGTATGGTAAATCCATAGAAAGGAAAATAAATTCTAAATAACCTCTTACTAATAGAGAAAGGTATGGAATTGAAAAGTAACAAAGGTTGCTGACCAAGAGATACTGTACTGTCATTGAACCCATACAACAGAAGACTTTGAGCCTCTTGGATTTCAAGTACATGTGGGGAAAATAATTCAGAAATAAGTGAAAACAGAATTCAAATCTACTTCTGTGGAAAAAGTAGAAGCAGAGAGTCCCAGAGATACATAGGAGGCATAAATAATCCATTACAGCTCCTCAAAAACAAAAGACTAACAACATAATAGACAACTGTTTACAACGGACAGCTCAAAATTTAAATAACATCAAAAGCGGGACAAAGGGAAAGGGATTAAAATACAATCAAAAACAAAAAAATTAAGGAAGCAGAGCAAAAGTGTTACAACAAAATGAATATGCGCTACTCTGACTGGTTAGAGGAGGACTGTTAATACATCAAGAAATATTACCCTGCCATTAAAAAAAATTAGACCACAAACAAATGGTAGAAGGAAAGAATAAAATTCAAATGTAGCTGAAAAAATATTTTGTAAAACCATACAACAGTAATGGGTTTTGTATAGTTTGACACAGCCCTGTAAAAGAACAATGAGAATAAGGAATAATAACTGAAAAATAAGAGAAAGGGAACTGAAGAATTATCTTAGGAACAGATCCTTAAAGGAAGTAACAGCACTACAGAATGAGCCGTACGTCCCTTGGGAACCATGGCGGGAGGCAGCAGACATGGTACCACACAAGGACTGGAAGCAGTCACCGTTCACAGGAGCCTGACCGCCTCATCCCTGCTCCAGCATCTTTAGTGGCTGAGCCTGGACGAGCTGAGGGGAAAACATGTGGGCTTATTCCAGCATCTGCCTGTTACCAAGAAAGAAAATACATCAAGTGACAATGACAGCCCGACACCATTCCCACTTACAAACAAAGGGAGACTTACCTGCTACACCTCAAGTTTTCTGGCTATAGCCTCAAGCACCAAGAAACTATCACTCATAGCACTCTGAGGAGGCATAATTTTGAGTAGAATTAACCCTGTGGCGTCCATCTTGCCATTTTATTCCCAAGAACTGAATCTCCTGTGCTGGTCCCTTGATCTTGCTTTTCTTTATGGCAAACCCAGCTCTCAGAAGAATCTCAATTACTTTTCGTCCTTTCTTGAACACTTCTGCCTTGTTGCCCCACACAATGATGTCATCGATGTACTGTAGATGTTCAGGGGCATCACCCTTTTCCAGTGCAGTTTGAATTAGTCCATCACAAATAGTGGGGCTGTGCTTCCACCCCTGGGGCAGTCGATTCCAGGTATATTGGACACCCCTCCACGTGAAAGCAAACTGTGGCCTGCACTCTTCTGCCAAAGGAATTGAAAAGAATGCATTGGCGATGTCGATTGTTGTGTACCACCTGGCTGCCTTTGACTCCAGTTCATATTGGAGCTCTAACATATCTGGTACAGCAGCACTCAGTGGTGGCGTCACTTCGTTCAGGCCACGATAGTCTGCTGTCAACCTCCACCCTCCGTCAGACTTCCGCACTGGCCACATTGGGCTATTAAAAGGCGAATGTGTCTTACTGATGACACCTTGGTCTCCAGTTGACGGATCAGTTCTTGGATGGGAGCCAGAGAGTCTCGGTTCGTGCGATACTGCCGTCGGTGCATGGTCCTCGTAGCAATTGGCACCTGTTGTTCTTCAACTCGCAACAGTCCTACAACAAAAGGATCTTCCGAGAGGCCAGGCAGATTAGACAACTGTTTGACTTTCTCTGTGTTCACACTGGCCACACCAAAAGCCCATCGGTATCCTTTTGGGTCTTTGAAATACCCCCTCTTGAGGTAGTCAATGCCCAAGATACAAGGGGCTTCTGGGCCAGTTACAATGGGACGTTTTTCCCACTCGTCCCCGGTCAAGCTAACCTCAGCCTCCAGTACTGACAGTTCTTGACATCCGCCTGTCACTCCTGAGATCCAGATAGGTTCTGCCCCTCTATAGCCTGATGGCATTAATGTACACTGTGCCCCGGTGTCGATTAAAGCCTGGTACTTCTGTGGATTTGATGTGCCAGGCCATCGAATCCACACTGTCCAATACACCCGATCATCCCTTTCCTCCTCCTGGCTGGAGGCAGGGGCCCTCTATTCCTGTTCTTGGTCAGAGTATTCATTGTCTGACCCTTGCCGTGCCAGGCCGGAGACTCCTTCATCAGGGCCAAGGGAGGTGATCTCAGTCTTCCTGTATCTGGGAGATCGCTGATTACTTTCTTGCGGTTTCACACCAGCTACATTAACAACCTTCTTGGATGTCTTCTTCTTGGCAGGGGTCTTTCCTCGCAATTCATGTACACGAGCTTCCAACTTGAAGGTGGGTTGACCATCCCACTTCCTCATGTCCTCCCCCTGGTCACGCAGGAAGAACCAAAGTTCGCCACGTGTCATGCGCCTAGGTTTCCCTTTCCCTCTGACTGGGGTGGAAGAGAACTGATTTCTTGGGGTGCTCCTGACATTTAAGGCACTCAACCGTAGAGATGAGGAGGTACCAAGACTCTCTTCAAAGTTCTGAAGCCAGGAAGAGACTGCCTCCACAGTTGGCGTACATCTTAGTCCTTCTCCCACATCCATTTCTGGATAGTACATCGCAGCCAAGCCAGCAGAATACGAGGATGGTGCACCTTTAATCACCTTCCTCCACATGGCCCGTGTGCACAGGACATCCTCTGGATTTTTAGGGGCTTCATCATTATCTGGATCACCATAGATGACTTCCAGCACTGCTAATTCTCTCAGGTACTGCACACCTTCATCTGCAGTAGTCCACTTCCCTGGGGAGTTGTCCGTAAGATCTTCCTTGAAGGGATATCTTACTTTAACACTTGAAAGGAACCGTCTCAACAGACTGCAAATTCCTGTTTCTTTTCCAATTCCCCTTTCAATTCCTCGATCTCTAGCAAGGGAACCCAGCTGTTGGGCTTCCTTACCTTCCAGCTGCTGAGCATCAGCCCCATTATCCCAGCATCGAAGCAGCCAGGCAGCAATCTGCTCACCCGGCTGGCGGCTATAGTCTTTCCGCAGATCTCGCAGTTCTGATGATGTCAGGGACCGGGTAGTTTCTGCCTCCTGTTTGAGCTCTGTTATTCCCTCTTCTGACCCCTTTCTGAAGGACCCGCTTCTTCCTCTTCTTTTTCGTCCCTTATTAATCGAGGGTATGGACCTGTTGTTCTCCTTGTCCACTGTTTCTTTTTTACTACTGGGGCAATCTCTGCTGTTATTGTTTTTGTTTGAGTCCCCATCTCCACCACAGTCCTTTGAGAGCACTGAACTGCAGCTCAATAAGCACAGGCCAGGCCCCAGTACAGCGCTAGGAGTTGCTGATTTTCATCGGGATAGACAAGGCACCCTTCTATCAGGTGTTGTGTCAATTTTGCGGGGTTGCTTGCCTGTTCAGGGGTAAGATCCCAGGTTACAGGAGGTGATAACCGTCCTAGGAATCTGCACAAATCCTTCCACTCCCCCTGCCACCCAGGGACAGGCCGCCTCAGGGCACATTTTGGTATTCTCTCACCCAAAATTTGCCTTCTCTTACACCAAAAACCTAACGAGCTGTTGCTCACTGTGACATGGCCACAACTGACCTGCTGCCCACTGTGACATAGTTCCGATATTGACATGGCCACCATTGACCTGCTGCCCAGTGTGACATAGCCCCCACAGTGACATGGCCACAACTGACATGCTGACCACTGTGACATGGCCCCCACAGTGACATGGCCACCACTGACCTGCTGCACACTGTGACATGACCTCACAGTGACATGGCCACCACTGACCTGCTGCCCACTGTGACATGCCCCCCACAGTGACATGGCCACCACTGACCTGCTACCAACTCTGACATAGCCCCCACAGTGACATGGCCACGACTGACCTGCTATCCACTGTGACATGGCCCCCACAGTGACATGGCAACCATTGGCCTGTTGCTCACTGTGACATGGCCACCACTGACCTGCTGCACACTGTGACATAGCCCCCATAGTGACATGGCCACCATTGACCTGCTGCCCAGTGTGACATAGCCCCCACAATGACATGGCCAGCACTGACCTGCTGACCACTGTGACATGGCCCCCACAGTGACATGGCCACCACTGACCTGCTGCACACTGTGACATGACCTCACAGTGACATGGCCACCACTGACCTGCTGCCCACTGTGACATGGCCCCCACAGTGACATGGCCACCACTGACCTGCTTCTCACTGTGACATGACCTCATAGTGACATGGCCACAACTGACCTGCTGCCCAATGTGACATGGCCCCCACAGTGACATGGCCACCACTCACCTGCTGCCCACGGTGACATGGCACCCACTGTGACAAGGCTACCAGTGACCTGCTATCCACTGTGATATAGCCCCCACTGTGACATGGGCTACCAGTGGCCTGTTGCTCACTGTGACATGGCCACCACTGACCTGCTGCACACTGTGACATGAGCTAACAGTGACATGGCCACCACTGAACTGCTGCCCACTGTGACATAGCCCCCACGGTGACATGGCAACCAGTGGTCTGTTGCTCACTGTGACATGGCCCCCACAGTGACATGGCCAGCACTGACCTGCTAGCCACTGTGACATAGCCCCGATATTGACATGGCCACCACTGACATGCTGCCCACTGTGACATGGCCAACACAGTGACATAGCCACCACTGAACTGCTTCACACTGTGACATGACTTCACAGTGACATGGCCACCACTGACCTGCTGCCATCTGTGACATAGCCCCCACATTGACATGGCAATGAGTGGCCTGTTGCTCACAGGGACATGGCCACCACTGACCTGCTGCCCACTGTGTCATAGCCCCCACATTGACATGGCAACCAGTGGCCTATTGCTCACTGTGACATGGCCAACACTGACCTGCTGCACACTATGACATGACCTCACAGTGACATGGCCACCACTGACCTGCTGCCCACTGTGACATGGCCCCCACATTGACATGGCCACCACTGACCTGCTCCCCACTGTGACATGACCTCACAGTGACATGGCCACCACTGACCTGCTACCCACTGTGACATGGCCCCCACAGTGACATGGCCACCACTGACCTGCTTCACACTGTGACATGACCTCACAGTGACATGGCCACCACTGACCTGCTGCCCACTGTGACATGGCCCCCACAGTGACATGGCCACCACTGACCTGCTGCCCACTGTGACATGGGCTACCAGTGGCCTGTTTCTCCCTGTGACATGGCCACAACTGATCTGCTACCCACTGTGACATGACCTCACAGTGACATGGCCACCACTGAACCGCAGCCCACTGTGATGTAGCCCCCATAGTGACATGGCCACCACTGACCTGCTGCCCACTGTGACATAGCCCCGATATTGACATGGCCACCATTGACCTGCTGCCCAGTGTGACATAGCCCCCACAGTGGACATGGCCAGCACTGACCCGCTGACCACTGTGATGTAGCACCCACAGTGACATGGCCACAACTGACCTGCTTCCCACTGTGACATGTCCCAAAGAGTAATATGATCACCACTGACATGCTGCCCACTGTGACATAGCCCCCACAGTGACATGGCCACCATTGACCCGCTGACCACTGTGATGTAGCACCCACAGTGACATGGCCACCACTGACCCGCTGACCACTGTGATGTAGCACCCACAGTGACATGGCCACCACTGACCTGCTACCCACGGTGACATGGCACCCACTGTGACATGTCCACCACTGACATGCTATCCACTGTGACATAGCCCCCACAGTGACATGGCAACCAGTGGCCTGTTGCTCACTGTGACATGGCCACCACTGACCTGCTGCACACTGTGACATGACCTCACAGTGACATGGCCACCACTGACCCGCTGCCCACTGTGACATGGCACCCACAGTGACATGGCCACCACTGACCTGCTGCTCACTGTGACATGGCCCCCACTGTGACATGGCCACCACTGACCTGCTACCCACTGTGACTTAGCCCCCATAGTGGCATGGCCACCTCTGACCTGCTAGCCACTGTGATATAGCCCCCACAGTGACATGGCCACCACTGACCTGCTACCCACGGTGACATGGCACCCACTGTGACATGGCCACCAGTGACCTGCTATCCACTGTGACATAGCCCCCACAGTGACATGGCAACCATTGGCCTGTTGCTCACTGTGACATGGCCACCACTGACTTACTGCACACTGTGACATATCCCCACAGTGACATGGCCACCAATGACCCGCTGACCACTGTGACATGGCCCCCACAGTGACATGGCCACCACTGACCTGCTATCCACTCTGACATAGCCCCCATAGTGACATGGCCACCACTGACCTACTGCCCACTGTGACATAGCCCCCACAGTGACATGGCAACAAGTGGCCTGTTGCTCACTGTGACATGGCCACCACTGACCTGCTGCACACTGTGACATGACCTCACAGTGACATGGCCACCACTGACCTGCTGCCCACTGTGACATAGCCCCCACAGTGACATGGCAACCAGTGATCTGTTGCTCACTGACATGGCCCCCACAGTGACATGGCCACCACTGACCTGCTACCAACTATGACATAGCCCCCATAGTGACATCGCCACCACTGACCTGCTGCCCACTCTGACATAGCCCCCATAGTGACATGGCCACCACTGACCTACTGCCCACTCTGACATAGCCCCCACAGTGACATGGCAACCAGTGGCCTGTTGCTCACTGTGACATGGCCACCACTGACCTGCTGCACACTGTGACATGGCCCCCACAGTGACATGGCCACCACTGACCTGCTTCACACTGTGACATGACCTCACAGTGACATGGCCACCACTGACCTGCTGCCCACTGTGACATGGCCCCCACAGTGACATGGCCACCACTGACCTGCTGCCCACTGTGACATGGGCTACCAGTGGCCTGTTTCTCACTGTGACATGGCCACAACTGATCTGCTACCCACTGTGAAATGACCTCACATTGACATGGCCACCACTGAACCGCAGCCCACTGTGATGTAGCCCCCACAGTGACATGGCAACCAGTGGCCTGTTGCTCACTGTGACATGGCCCCCACAGTGACATGGCCACCACTGACCTGCTGCCCACTCTGAAATGGCACCCACAGTGACATGGCCAGCACTGACCTGCTATCCACTGTGACATAGCCCCCACAGTGACAAGGCCACCAGTGGCCTGTTGCTCACTGTGACATGGCCACAACTGACCTGCTGGACACTCTTACATAGCCCCCATAGTGTCATGGCCACCACTGACCTGCTGCCCACTGTGACATGGCCCCCACATTGACATGGCCACCACTGACCTGCTGCCCACTGTGACATAGCCCCCACAGTGACATGGCCACCACTGACCTGCTGCTCACTGTGACATGGCCGCACAGTGACATGGCCACCACTGACCTGCTGCACACTGTGACATGACCTCACAGTGACATGGCCACCACTGAACTGCTGCCCACTGTGACATGGCCCCCACAGTGACATGGCCACCGCTGACCTGCTGCACACTGTGACATGACCTCTCAGTGACATGGCCACCAGTGACGTGCTGACCACTGTGACATGGCACCACATTGACATGGCCAGCTATGACCTGCTGCCTACAGTGACATGGCACCCACAGTGACATGGCCACCAGTGTCCTGCTGCCCACTGTGACATAGCCCCCACAGTGACATGGCCACTACTCACCTGCTGCACACTGTGACACGGCCCGCACAGTGACATGGCCACCACTGACCTGCTGCCCACGGTGACATGCCCCCCACAGTGACATGGCCACCACTGACCTGCTGCCCACGGTGACATGGCACCCACAGTGACATGGCCACCACTAACCTGCTATCCACTGTGACATAGACCCCACTGTGACATGGGCCACCAGTGGCCTATTTCTCACTGTGAAATGGCAAAAACTGATCTGCTGCCCACTGTGACATGACCTCACAGTGACATGGCCACCACTGAACCGCAGCCCACAGTGATATAGCCCCCATAGTGACATGGCCACATCTGACCTGCTCCCCACTGTGACATGTCCCAAACAGTAACATGATCACCACTGACCTGCTGCCCACTGTGACATAGCCCCCATAGTGACATGGCCACCACTGACCTGCTACCCACGGTGACATGGCACCCACTGTGACATGGCCACCAGTGACCTGCTATCCACTGTGACATAGCCCCCACAATGACATGGCCACCAGTGGCCTGTTGCTCACTGTGACATGGCCACCACTGACCTGCTGCACACTGTGACATGGCCCCCACAGTGACATGACAACCAGTGATCTGTTGCTCACTGACATGGCCCCCAGAGTGACATGGCCACCACTGACCTGCTGCCCACTGTGACATAGCCCCCACAGTGACATGGCCACCAATGACACGCTGACCACTGTGACATGGCCCCCATAGTGACATGGCCACCACTGACCTGCTACCCACTATGACATAGCCCCCATAGTGACATCGCCACCACTGACCTGCTGCCCACTCTGACATAGCCCCCATAGTGACATGGCCACCACTGACCTACTGCCCACTGTGACATAGCCCCCACAGAGACATGGCAACCAGTGGCCTGTTGCTCACTGTGACATGGCCACCTCTGACCTGCTGCACACTATGACATGACCTCACAGTGACATGGCCACCACTGACCTGCTGCCCACTGTGACATGGCCCCCACATTGACATGGCCACCACTGACCTGCTCCCCACTGTGACATGACCTCACAGTGACATGGCCACCACTGACCTGCTACCCACTGTGACATGGCCCCCACAGTGACATGGCCACCACTGACCTGCTTCACACTGTGACATGACCTCACAGTGACATGGCCACCACTGACCTGCTGCCCACTGTGACATGGCCCCCACAGTGACATGGCCACCACTGACCTGCTGCCCACTGTGACATGGGCTACCAGTGGCCTGTTTCTCCCTGTGACATGGCCACAACTGATCTGCTACCCACTGTGACATGACCTCACAGTGACATGGCCACCACTGAACCGCAGCCCACTGTGATGTAGCCCCCATAGTGACATGGCCACCACTGACCTGCTGCCCACTGTGACATAGCCCCGATATTGACATGGCCACCATTGACCTGCTGCCCAGTGTGACATAGCCCCCACAGTGGACATGGCCAGCACTGACCCGCTGACCACTGTGATGTAGCACCCACAGTGACATGGCCACAACTGACCTGCTTCCCACTGTGACATGTCCCAAAGAGTAATATGATCACCACTGACATGCTGCCCACTGTGACATAGCCCCCACAGTGACATGGCCACCATTGACCCGCTGACCACTGTGATGTAGCACCCACAGTGACATGGCCACCACTGACCCGCTGACCACTGTGATGTAGCACCCACAGTGACATGGCCACCACTGACCTGCTACCCACGGTGACATGGCCCCCACTGTGACATGTCCACCACTGACATGCTATCCACTGTGACATAGCCCCCATAGTGGCATGGCCACCTCTGACCTGCTAGCCACTGTGATATAGCCCCCACAGTGACATGGCCACCACTGACCTGCTACCCACGGTGACATGGCACCCACTGTGACATGGCCACCAGTGACCTGCTATCCACTGTGACATAGCCCCCACAGTGACATGGCAACCATTGGCCTGTTGCTCACTGTGACATGGCCACCACTGACTTACTGCACACTGTGACATATCCCCACAGTGACATGGCCACCAATGACCCGCTGACCACTGTGACATGGCCCCCACAGTGACATGGCCACCACTGACCTGCTATCCACTCTGACATAGCCCCCATAGTGACATGGCCACCACTGACCTACTGCCCACTGTGACATAGCCCCCACAGTGACATGGCAACAAGTGGCCTGTTGCTCACTGTGACATGGCCACCACTGACCTGCTGCACACTGTGACATGACCTCACAGTGACATGGCCACCACTGACCTGCTGCCCACTGTGACATAGCCCCCACAGTGACATGGCAACCAGTGATCTGTTGCTCACTGACATGGCCCCCACAGTGACATGGCCACCACTGACCTGCTACCAACTATGACATAGCCCCCATAGTGACATCGCCACCACTGACCTGCTGCCCACTCTGACATAGCCCCCATAGTGACATGGCCACCACTGACCTACTGCCCACTCTGACATAGCCCCCACAGTGACATGGCAACCAGTGGCCTGTTGCTCACTGTGACATGGCCACCACTGACCTGCTGCACACTGTGACATGGCCCCCACAGTGACATGGCCACCACTGACCTGCTTCACACTGTGACATGACCTCACAGTGACATGGCCACCACTGACCTGCTGCCCACTGTGACATGGCCCCCACAGTGACATGGCCACCACTGACCTGCTGCCCACTGTGACATGGGCTACCAGTGGCCTGTTTCTCACTGTGACATGGCCACAACTGATCTGCTACCCACTGTGAAATGACCTCACAGTGACATGGCCACCACTGAACCGCAGCCCACTGTGATGTAGCCCCCACAGTGACATGGCAACCAGTGGCCTGTTGCTCACTGTGACATGGCCCCCACAGTGACATGGCCACCACTGACCTGCTGCCCACTCTGAAATGGCACCCACAGTGACATGGCCAGCACTGACCTGCTATCCACTGTGACATAGCCCCCACAGTGACAAGGCCACCAGTGGCCTGTTGCTCACTGTGACATGGCCACAACTGACCTGCTGGACACTCTTACATAGCCCCCATAGTGTCATGGCCACCACTGACCTGCTGCCCACTGTGACATGGCCCCCACATTGACATGGCCACCACTGACCTGCTGCCCACTGTGACATAGCCCCCACAGTGACATGGCCACCACTGACCTGCTGCTCACTGTGACATGGCCGCACAGTGACATGGCCACCACTGACCTGCTGCACACTGTGACATGACCTCACAGTGACATGGCCACCACTGAACTGCTGCCCACTGTGACATGGCCCCCACAGTGACATGGCCACCGCTGACCTGCTGCACACTGTGACATGACCTCTCAGTGACATGGCCACCAGTGACGTGCTGACCACTGTGACATGGCACCACATTGACATGGCCAGCTATGACCTGCTGCCTACAGTGACATGGCACCCACAGTGACATGGCCACCAGTGTCCTGCTGCCCACTGTGACATAGCCCCCACAGTGACATGGCCACTACTCACCTGCTGCACACTGTGACACGGCCCGCACAGTGACATGGCCACCACTGACCTGCTGCCCACGGTGACATGCCCCCCACAGTGACATGGCCACCACTGACCTGCTGCCCACGGTGACATGGCACCCACAGTGACATGGCCACCACTAACCTGCTATCCACTGTGACATAGACCCCACTGTGACATGGGCCACCAGTGGCCTATTTCTCACTGTGAAATGGCAAAAACTGATCTGCTGCCCACTGTGACATGACCTCACAGTGACATGGCCACCACTGAACCGCAGCCCACAGTGATATAGCCCCCATAGTGACATGGCCACATCTGACCTGCTCCCCACTGTGACATGTCCCAAACAGTAACATGATCACCACTGACCTGCTGCCCACTGTGACATAGCCCCCATAGTGACATGGCCACCACTGACCTGCTACCCACGGTGACATGGCACCCACTGTGACATGGCCACCAGTGACCTGCTATCCACTGTGACATAGCCCCCACAATGACATGGCCACCAGTGGCCTGTTGCTCACTGTGACATGGCCACCACTGACCTGCTGCACACTGTGACATGGCCCCCACAGTGACATGACAACCAGTGATCTGTTGCTCACTGACATGGCCCCCAGAGTGACATGGCCACCACTGACCTGCTGCCCACTGTGACATAGCCCCCACAGTGACATGGCCACCAATGACACGCTGACCACTGTGACATGGCCCCCATAGTGACATGGCCACCACTGACCTGCTACCCACTATGACATAGCCCCCATAGTGACATCGCCACCACTGACCTGCTGCCCACTCTGACATAGCCCCCATAGTGACATGGCCACCACTGACCTACTGCCCACTGTGACATAGCCCCCACAGAGACATGGCAACCAGTGGCCTGTTGCTCACTGTGACATGGCCACCTCTGACCTGCTGCACACTGTGAAATTGCCCCCACAGTGACAAGGCCACCACTGACCTGCTTCACACTGTGACATGACCTCACAGTGACATGGCCACCACTGACATGCTGCCCACTGTGACATGGCCCCCACAGTGACATGGCCACCACTGACCTGCTGCCCACTGTGACATGGGCTACCAGTGGCCTGTGTCTCACTGTGACATGGCCACAACTGATCTGCTACACACTGTGACATGACCTCACATTGACATGGCCACCACTGAACCGCAGCCCACTGTGATGTAGCCCCCATAGTGACATGGCCACAACTGACCTGCTGCCCACTGTGACATAGCCCCGATATTGACATGGCCACCATTGACCTGCTGCCCAGTGTGACATAGCCCCCACAGTGGACATGGCCACCACTGACCCGCTGACCACTGTGATGTAGCACCCACAGTGACATGGCCACATCTGACCTGCTCCCCACTGTGACATGTCCCAAACAGTAACATGATCACCACTGACCTGCTGCCCACTGTGACATAGCCCCCATAGTGACATGGCCACCACTGACCTGCTACCCACGGTGACATGGCACCCACTGTGACATGGCCACCAGTGACCTGCTATCCACTGTGACATAGCCCCCACAATGACATGGCCACCAGTGGCCTGTTGCTCACTGTGACATGGCCACCACTGACCTGCTGCACACTGTGACATGACCTCACATTGACATGGCCACCACTGACCCGCTGCCCACTGTGATATAGCCCCCATAGCGACATGTCCACCACTGACCCGCTGCCCACTGTGACATGGCACCCATAGTGACATGGCCACCACTGACCTGCTGCTCACTGTGACATGGCCGTTACAGTGACATGGCCAGCACTGACCTGCTGCCCACTGTGACATGACCTCACAATGACATGGCCACCACTGACACGCTGCCCACTGTGATGTAGCACCCACAGTGACATGGCCACAACTGACCTGCTCCCCACTGTGACATGTCCCAAACAGTAACATTGCCACCACTGACATGCTGCCCATTGTGACATATCCCCCACAGTGACATGGCCACCACTGACCCGCTGACCACTGTGACATGGCCCCCACAGTGACATGGCCACCACTGACTAGCTTCACACTCTGACATGACCTCACAGTGACATGGTCACCACTGACCTGCTGCCAACTGTGACATGGCCCCCATAGTGACATGGCCACCACTGAACCGCAGCCCACTCTGTTGTAGCCCCAATAGTGACATGGCCACAACTGACCTGCTCCCCACTGTGACATGTCCCAAACAGTAACATGATCACCACTGACCTGCTGCCCACTGTGACATAGCCCCCACAGTGACATGGCAACCAGTGGTCTGTTGATCACTGTGACATGGCCCCCACAGTTACATGGCCACCACTGACCTGCTACCCACTGTGACATAGCCCCGATATCGACATGGCCACCACTAACCTGCTGCCCACTGTGACATAGCCCCCACAGTGACATGGCCACCACTGACCTTCTGACCACTGTGACATGGCCCCCACAGTGACATGGCCACCACTGACCTGCTGCCCACTCTGACATGACCTCACAGTGAAATGGCCACCACTGACCTGCTTCACACTGTGACATGACCTCACAGTGACATGGCCACCACTGAACTGCTATCCACTGTGATATACCCCGCACTGTGACATGGGCCACCAGTGTCCTGTTTCTCACTGTGACATGGCCACAACTGATCTGCTGCCCACTGTGACATAACCTCACAGTGACATCGCCACCACTGAACCGCAGCCCACTGTGATGTAGCCCCCATAGTGACATGGCCACATCTGACCTGCTCCCCACTGTGACATTTCCCAAACAGTAACATGATCACCACTGACCTGCTGCCCACTGTGACATAGCCCCCAAGTGACATGGCCACCACTGACCTGCTAGACACTGTGATATAGCCCCCACAGTGACATGGCCACCAATGACCTGATACCCACGGTGACATGGCACCCACTGTGACATGGCCACCACTGACATGCTATCCACTGTGACATAGCCCCCACAGTGACATGGCTACCAGTGGCCTGTTGCTCACTGTGACATGGCCACCACTGACGTGCTGCACACTGTGACATGACCTCACAGTGACATGGCCACCACTGACCTGCTCCGCACTGTGACATGGCCCATACAGTAACATTATCACTACTGACATGCTGCCCAGTGTCACATGGCCCCACAGTGACGTGGCCACCACTGACGTGCTGCCCACTGTGACTGGCCACCACAGTGACATGGCCACCAGTGGACTGTTGCTCATTGTGACATGGCCACAACTGATCTGCTGCCCACTGTGACATGACCTCAGAGTGACATGGCCACCACTGACCCGCTGACCACTGTGACATGGCCCCCACAGTGACATGGCCACCACTGACCCGCTGACCACTGTGACGTGGCCCCCATAGTGACGTGGCCACCACTGACCTGCTTCCCACTGTGACATGGCCCCCACAGTGACATGGCCAGCACTGACCTGCTGCCCACTGTGACATGGCTCCCACAGTGACATGGCCACCACTGACCTGCTCCGCACTGTGACATGTCCCATACAGTAACATGATCACTACTGACATGCTGCCCACTGTCACATGGCCCCACAGTGATGTGGCCACCACTGACCTGCTGCCCACTGTGACTGGCCACCACAGTGACATGGCCACCAGTGGACTGTTGCTCATTGTGACATGGCCACAACTGATCTGCTGCCCACTGTGACATGACCTCACAGTGACATGGCCACCACTGACCCGCTGACCACTGTGACATGGCCCCCACAGTGACATGGCCACCACTGACCCGCTGCCCAGTGTGACATGGCCCCCATAGTGACATGGCCACCACTGACCGGCTGCCCACTGTGACGTGGCCCCCTTAGTGACGTGGCCACCACTGACCTGCTGCCCACTGTGACATGGCCCCCACAGTGACATGGCCAACACTGACCTGCTGCCCACTGTGACATGGCCCCCACAGTGACATGGTGTCACGGTCCACTTGGTGGACTCGTGATGATTCGTTTGCTACGATCTCGAAAGTGCAAAATTAAGGTGACCAACACCAAAGGGGATAGCAGTAATCAAACAGTGAAACTTTATTGGGTTGCCTGTGAAGAGTCACGCGATAGTTAGAGATGGGTGAAAGAAAGGAAAAAAAAGTAAAGTTAAGTTTTAGAGAGAAGAGGGAGAGAGGTTATAGCTACCACTGCTGATCTCACGACGTCCTAACGGTCCCGGGTCCAGCTGATGCTGCGTCGTCGATCGTCGTGGTCCTTGGTGGGGAAGCTTCCAATTTTCGTTGTCCAGAAGTAATCTTTTATGCTTAGTAACACACCTTGCTCCACCTCTGCCTCAGGGGTCTCCGCCCTTCTCAGAATTAAATTATCATATCTCCACCCCTCTCGAGCAAGGCCATCGCGCGTGCGCGGGGGGGAGTGTCCTAGGTGTGGTCAGTCTCAGAGGCGGGTAACCTTCAACCAGGAGGTGTGTTTTGGTATTATAATGAAGCAAAGTTCATCTGAGGTTCATGATTTCTTCATCGGTGTTATGGCAACAGTCACGATCCATCTTTTTGACAATGGCTATGCAATTACCACTAACTGCTCTGGCTAGGCCCAGGTACCGAACAATAGCACAACACTCTTTGTACTGCACGGCTCAGGCACCAAAGAACAGCACTGCACTGCCTGCACCACACGGTTCAGTACTCAGGAGAACAGCACAGCACTGGCTGTGCCACACAGTTCTGCATTCAGGAGCCTTTGCACCACATTCCATTCCAGGGGTCGGCAGCTGCGCTCCAAACAGGCCGTTGTCGGGTACCTCACTGTCCATGTCCCTGATGACAATGTTGAGACAATGCTGATCTTCTGACCGACTCTTACACATGGCCACCACTGACCCACTGACCACTGTGACACGGCCCCCAAAGTGACATGGCAACCAGTGGCCTGTTGCTCACTGTGACATGGCCACCACTGACCTGCTGCACACTGTGACATGACCTCACAGTGCCATGGCCACCACTGACCTGCTCCCCACTGTGACATGTCCCATACAGTAACATGATCACTACTGACATGCTGCCCACTGTCACATGGCCCCACAGTGACGTGGCTACCACTGACCTGCTGCCCACTGTGACTGGCCACCACAGTGACATGGCCACCAGTGGACTGTTGCTCATTGTGACATGGCCACAACTGATCTGCTGCCCACTGTGACATGACCTCACAGTGACATGGCCACCACTGACCCGCTGACCACTGTGACATGGCCCCCACAGTGACATGGCCACCACTGACACGCTGCCCACTGTGACATGGCCCCCATAGTGACGTGGCCACCACTGACCTGCTGCCCACTGTGACATGGCCCCCACAGTGACATGGCCAGCACTGACCTGCTGCCCACTGTGACATGGCCCCCACAGTGACATGGCCACCACTGACCTGCTGACCACTGTGACATGGCCCCCAAAGTGACATGGCAACCAGTGGCCTGTTGCTCACTGTGACATGGCCACCACTGACCTGCTGCACACTGTGACATGACCTCACAGTGACATGGCCACCACTGACCTACTCCCCACTGTGACATGTCCCATACAGTAACATGATCACTACTGACATGCTGCCCACTGTCACATGGCCCCACAGTGACGTGGCCACCACTGACCTGCTGCCCACTGTGACTGGCCACCACAGTGACATGGCCACCAGTGGACTGTTGCTCATTGTGACATGGCCACAACTGATCTGCTGCCCACTGTGATATGACCTCACAGTGACATGGCCACCACTGACCCGCTGACCACTGTGACATGGCCCCCACAGTGACATGGCCACCACTGACACGCTGCCCACTGTGACATCGCCCCCACAGTGACATGGCCAGCACTGACCTGCTGCCCACTGTGACATGGCCCCCATAGTGACATGGCCACCACTGACCTGCTGCTCACTGTGACATGGCCGTTACAGTGACATGGCCAGCACTGACCTGCTGCCCACTGTGACATGACCTCACAATGACATGGCCACCACTGACACGCTGCCCACTGTGATGTAGCACCCACAGTGACATGGCCACAACTGACCTGCTCCCCACTGTGACATGTCCCAAACAGTAACATTGCCACCACTGACATGCTGCCCATTGTGACATATCCCCCACAGTGACATGGCCACCACTGACCCGCTGACCACTGTGACATGGCCCCCACAGTGACATGGCCACCACTGACTAGCTTCACACTCTGACATGACCTCACAGTGACATGGTCACCACTGACCTGCTGCCAACTGTGACATGGCCCCCATAGTGACATGGCCACCACTGAACCGCAGCCCACTCTGTTGTAGCCCCAATAGTGACATGGCCACAACTGACCTGCTCCCCACTGTGACATGTCCCAAACAGTAACATGATCACCACTGACCTGCTGCCCACTGTGACATAGCCCCCACAGTGACATGGCAACCAGTGGTCTGTTGATCACTGTGACATGGCCCCCACAGTGACATGGCCACCACTGACCTGCTACCCACTGTGACATAGCCCCGATATCGACATGGCCACCACTAACCTGCTGCCCACTGTGACATAGCCCCCACAGTGACATGGCCACCACTGACCTTCTGACCACTGTGACATGGCCCCCACAGTGACATGGCCACCACTGACCTGCTGCCCACTCTGACATGACCTCACAGTGAAATGGCCACCACTGACCTGCTTCACACTGTGACATGACCTCACAGTGACATGGCCACCACTGAACTGCTATCCACTGTGATATACCCCGCACTGTGACATGGGCCACCAGTGTCCTGTTTCTCACTGTGACATGGCCACAACTGATCTGCTGCCCACTGTGACATAACCTCACAGTGACATCGCCACCACTGAACCGCAGCCCACTGTGATGTAGCCCCCATAGTGACATGGCCACATCTGACCTGCTCCCCACTGTGACATGTCCCAAACAGTAACATGATCACCACTGACCTGCTGCCCACTGTGACATAGCCCCCAAGTGACATGGCCACCACTGACCTGCTAGACACTGTGATATAGCCCCCACAGTGACATGGCCACCAATGACCTGATACCCACGGTGACATGGCACCCACTGTGACATGGCCACCACTGACATGCTATCCACTGTGACATAGCCCCCACAGTGACATGGCTACCAGTGGCCTGTTGCTCACTGTGACATGGCCACCACTGACGTGCTGCACACTGTGACATGACCTCACAGTGACATGGCCACCACTGACCTGCTCCGCACTGTGACATGGCCCATACAGTAACATTATCACTACTGACATGCTGCCCAGTGTCACATGGCCCCACAGTGACGTGGCCACCACTGACGTGCTGCCCACTGTGACTGGCCACCACAGTGACATGGCCACCAGTGGACTGTTGCTCATTGTGACATGGCCACAACTGATCTGCTGCCCACTGTGACATGACCTCAGAGTGACATGGCCACCACTGACCCGCTGACCACTGTGACATGGCCCCCACAGTGACATGGCCACCACTGACCCGCTGACCACTGTGACGTGGCCCCCATAGTGACGTGGCCACCACTGACCTGCTTCCCACTGTGACATGGCCCCCACAGTGACATGGCCAGCACTGACCTGCTGCCCACTGTGACATGGCTCCCACAGTGACATGGCCACCACTGACCTGCTCCGCACTGTGACATGTCCCATACAGTAACATGATCACTACTGACATGCTGCCCACTGTCACATGGCCCCACAGTGATGTGGCCACCACTGACCTGCTGCCCACTGTGACTGGCCACCACAGTGACATGGCCACCAGTGGACTGTTGCTCATTGTGACATGGCCACAACTGATCTGCTGCCCACTGTGACATGACCTCACAGTGACATGGCCACCACTGACCCGCTGACCACTGTGACATGGCCCCCACAGTGACATGGCCACCACTGACCCGCTGCCCACTGTGACATGGCCCCCATAGTGACATGGCCACCACTGACCGGCTGCCCACTGTGACGTGGCCCCCTTAGTGACGTGGCCACCACTGACCTGCTGCCCACTGTGACATGGCCCCCACAGTGACATGGCCAACACTGACCTGCTGCCCACTGTGACATGGCCCCCACAGTGACATGGTGTCACGGTCCACTTGGTGGACTCGTGATGATTCGTTTGCTACGATCTCGAAAGTGCAAAATTAAGGTGACCAACACCAAAGGGGATAGCAGTAATCAAACAGTGAAACTTTATTGGGTTGCCTGTGAAGAGTCACGCGATAGTTAGAGATGGGTGAAAGAAAGGAAAAAAAAGTAAAGTTAAGTTTTAGAGAGAAGAGGGAGAGAGGTTATAGCTACCACTGCTGATCTCACGACGTCCTAACGGTCCCGGGTCCAGCTGATGCTGCGTCGTCGATCGTCGTGGTCCTTGGTGGGGAAGCTTCCAATTTTCGTTGTCCAGAAGTAATCTTTTATGCTTAGTAACACACCTTGCTCCACCTCTGCCTCAGGGGTCTCCGCCCTTCTCAGAATTAAATTATCATATCTCCACCCCTCTCGAGCAAGGCCATCGCGCGTGCGCGGGGGGGAGTGTCCTAGGTGTGGTCAGTCTCAGAGGCGGGTAACCTTCAACCAGGAGGTGTGTTTTGGTATTATAATGAAGCAAAGTTCATCTGAGGTTCATGATTTCTTCATCGGTGTTATGGCAACAGTCACGATCCATCTTTTTGACAATGGCTATGCAATTACCACTAACTGCTCTGGCTAGGCCCAGGTACCGAACAATAGCACAACACTCTTTGTACTGCACGGCTCAGACACCAAAGAACAGCACTGCACTGCCTGCACCACACGGTTCAGTACTCAGGAGAACAGCACAGCACTGGCTGTGCCACACAGTTCTGCATTCAGGAGCCTTTGCACCACATTCCATTCCAGGGGTCGGCAGCTGCGCTCCAAACAGGCCGTTGTCGGGTACCTCACTGTCCATGTCCCTGATGACAATGTTGAGACAATGCTGATCTTCTGACCGACTCTTACACATGGCCACCACTGACCCACTGACCACTGTGACACGGCCCCCAAAGTGACATGGCAACCAGTGGCCTGTTGCTCACTGTGACATGGCCACCACTGACCTGCTGCACACTGTGACATGACCTCACAGTGCCATGGCCACCACTGACCTGCTCCCCACTGTGACATGTCCCATACAGTAACATGATCACTACTGACATGCTGCCCACTGTCACATGGCCCCACAGTGACGTGGCTACCACTGACCTGCTGCCCACTGTGACTGGCCACCACAGTGACATGGCCACCAGTGGACTGTTGCTCATTGTGACATGGCCACAACTGATCTGCTGCCCACTGTGACATGACCTCACAGTGACATGGCCACCACTGACCCGCTGACCACTGTGACATGGCCCCCACAGTGACATGGCCACCACTGACACGCTGCCCACTGTGACATGGCCCCCATAGTGACGTGGCCACCACTGACCTGCTGCCCACTGTGACATGGCCCCCACAGTGACATGGCCAGCACTGACCTGCTGCCCACTGTGACATGGCCCCCACAGTGACATGGCCACCACTGACCTGCTGACCACTGTGACATGGCCCCCAAAGTGACATGGCAACCAGTGGCCTGTTGCTCACTGTGACATGGCCACCACTGACCTGCTGCACACTGTGACATGACCTCACAGTGACATGGCCACCACTGACCTACTCCCCACTGTGACATGTCCCATACAGTAACATGATCACTACTGACATGCTGCCCACTGTCACATGGCCCCACAGTGACGTGGCCACCACTGACCTGCTGCCCACTGTGACTGGCCACCACAGTGACATGGCCACCAGTGGACTGTTGCTCATTGTGACATGGCCACAACTGATCTGCTGCCCACTGTGACATGACCTCACAGTGACATGGCCACCACTGACCCGCTGACCACTGTGACATGGCCCCCACAGTGACATGGCCACCACTGACACGCTGCCCACTGTGACATCGCCCCCACAGTGACATGGCCAGCACTGACCTGCTGCCCACTGTGACATGGCCCCCATAGTGACATGGCCACCACTGACCTGCTGCCCACTCTGACATAGCCCCCACAGTGACATGGCAACCAGTGGCCTGTTGCTCACTGTGACATGGCCACCACTGACGTGCTGCACACTGTGACATGACCTCACAGTGACATGGCCACCACTGACCTGCTGCCCACTCTGACATAGCCCCCACAGTGACATGGCAACCAGTGGACTGTTGCTCATTGTGACATGACCACAACTAATCTGCTGCCCACTATGACATGACCTCAGAGTGACATGGCCACCACTGACCCGCTGACCACTGTGACATGGCCCCCACAGCTCTACCGTGCATTCAAAGAACCTTATGTACTCAAACATCTAAGTACAGTTAATTCTGACTTCAAAGCCATCTTGTAGGTTCACAGGCAATTTGATTGCCAGTTTCTCTCTACCTTCACACAGAATTCCCCAGCATCAAGTAACAGCTACTTTATTTTTAAAGCATTTAACGGCCCACCATCACATTCCCTTTTATACCACCACAAAAGCATCCCCTCCAAATTTAATATAAAAGCTAGCATTTTTACCCGATGAGAACACTGAATGAACACAGCAAGCAAACAGTTTTAGAAGGAATACATCTGAAATTTTCAAATATCAGTAAAAGTTTGTGAGGTCAAATAAGTTTGTGGTAACTTATCAAATTAAGCTGTACTTAAAACACTGACTTTCTTTCCTCCTTGTTTTTTTAAAAACAAAGGGTTCGAAACTCACAAGAACCAGCCTCAACTTCAGAGTTTAGTTATGCTTAAGTGTATATACAGTTATCATTGCTTCAGTTGTAGCCACAATAGCCTTAAGAGGAAAGAAGTCTCTGGGACCACTCCAGTACCATCCATATATGGGGTCTTAGAAGTCAGCTTCAAATACCTTAAACAGGCACTCAATGCAACAGTTTATAGCATAATTGCAGCTTTTCCCCCAGTTTCTTTGTACACGGTAATTCTCACTTTGTGTTGCAGAAATGCAGAAAACCCCAGATTCCTAAATGCATATCCGAGGCACAGCAACTACTCCTATTGAACATGATAAATATATCTTGCTGAGGATACAGTTAGGCAGCATGCAATTCCTTGAAACCATTCTTCTAATTCTTGAGACGTACCATCACCATAACAGGTAGTTAGTGAAAGGGATGTTATCAGGGGCATAATACCAGAGGTCCAGCTTGTTCACTGCAAGGCTTATCCTTTAGTTCATTTTCTTCATCCATGTCTTCTAGATCACCATTTACAAGTTCCTTGAAGATTTCCAGGCGTCTGTCAGAATCTTCTTGAAGCCGTTCTCGTTCATAAGAAAGGAACTCACTATAGTAGGAAAAATAAGTCAGATAAAAGCTAGCTAGTATGAGCTGCTACAAAGTTATTAGTACAGCTGCCTATAAACAAAGATGGTTTTTTCTTTATTTTGGCACAATAAAACAATACACAAAATGGTGTTGCTACACCAGAGTACGCACACTCCTGAAGAATGAGGGGGAGACATATATACACAGATATGGCTAACACTTGACTACAAGCATTTTTTCTAAGCTTCTTGAGCCAGAATACCCATCTGAAGTATCACTAAGACTGCAGTAACCAAAGAATTTGCAAGTGTCACTCTTTCTACAGACATCCTATCAAAGCTCTTCTGTTAGGGAGAGCTCTACAGGAACACTGCTGACAGATTACACACACACACACACACACCCCCCATGCCCCCCAAATCAAAGCCTTTCCTACACAGTATTTTTCCTGAACTCATAGTCCAAACAGAAACTGATCTATTAACAGAGGCAGTAAGTCTAGCAGAAGAGTGTGGTCTCTTATAGCCAAGAGACAGATTTAAGAAATAAATGAATGGAATTTCATTTTTTTTAATCATTAACTTTAAAAACCACTTAAAGCTAACTTACTTGAAATATATTTCCTGCTCAGCAAAATATTGGGCAAATTCCTGCATCACCTCTTCACGAATCTTTAGTTCCAGCAGTAACTTATTCTTCTTTTCAGCAATAAGTTTGTTCTTCAACTCTTCTATGAGATTCAGCAGCATCTAGAATTACCATTAGTATTAAGTTTTTCATAACGACATGGTTTCCCATAAGTGAGATTTTTCTCATTCCTCAAACACTACAACACCACTTTACCCTTCCACCTGACAAAATTTCTTCCAGTTCTTTTATTAGCTTATTCATAAACAGGAAGATTTATGAGTAGATCAGAAGATCTCTTTGGTACTAACACAGCAGTTTATAAGTTTGCACAGAGCAGGCATTTGTAAAGAACATCCATTTTATTACAAGAATTCTTGAAGTTGTCTTAAACAGGCTTAAGCTCCACAGGATTTGGCTCTTGTTTTCCAGGTGCTCATTTTTGGGACAATATTAATGAAACCTCCACAAAACAGTTTCTAGTCCTCAGTTCTCTCCTCATCTTCCCTAGAAGTGACTAAATTTGCCGTTCCTTAAGGAACAGTTTTCAGCATTTTCTTGTACACAGAATACAGAGAAACAGTCTTCTGTATTGCTAAAAGCAGGTAATACTTGCTGTGCATTGACCACAGGCTACCAAAAGGAGAGAAAGCCAAATCTGCAATTCTTACTGCCTGGTCTATATTCAGACACATTATAGAGTTTTCCCACAACAGGCATCATCACATCATGAGTAATCCCACTTTTAGTTCTTAATGCTGGATTTAGATAAAATAAGGGTGAGCAGAAAAAAAGGTGAGAGGGGGGAAAACCAGAATAATACCTTGCTTCAAGACCCCATGCTACGCTAATTCTTAACATACCTCTGGCACATACCATGTACTCTTTTTTTCCCATAATAACTTTATTATCTTCATGTTTCTGCACTGCTTCTTGTCCTGACATATGCTGTTCCTCCATCTCATTACCATCTTCAATCACATCTTCTAAGCTCCTGTCCCATAGGACAGTAACTCTTTTCCTTGAAATTGGCATTTTAATGTGACTAAGTAGTGATGATGTTGTTGATTTCTGGTCAAATGACTGATCTTGGACAAAAACAGATGTGTCCATAGCTAAAACCTACCCAGAAAACAAAGAATAAAGTCTTCAGTATTTTTTAATCCTCTACTGGCACTTCCAAGATATACCCGCTGCACTTCCCTATAGGTCTCCTGAGCACAGTACTCCCCCAGTCTATCATCTGTTCAGAGTCACTACTTCAACTGGTTTCCAGCTAGAGTATAAAGAAGTCACTTTAGAGTCTAACCCTTCTTTTGATTGCAGGAACACCAAGTTTCACTAGCTTGACAACGTACAAGAGGGTTGCCACCTCATGCACCTTCAGATTTCTGTATTTCCTATACTTTGAGTTTCTAGTTGCATTACACAAATGCCATCCAACAAATTCTGTTTGTTTTAGTGTTGTACTTAACCCATTTAGATGAGCCCACATTCTAATGGCCTGGATCTCTTGTCCTTTGAACATATTTAACTGTCAACAGAAGTTTTCCATGGTTTCCATTAAGGCTGCAGCACTGATCCCCAATACTTTTGTCTTCCAACTCCACCAGGGTTCTATCCCTGCACTTACTCCTACTCATTCTGCTTAACCTCCACCTTCCCACTGAAGCTCCTGAGGACATAAAGACAACCTTTCAAATTCTCTTTGGTGCTCAACCTACATACCTCAGGTGAGCAATATTCCACATTAAGATAGCACTAGTATATGGGGCAGCTAGACTTGCTACTAGGTGAGAGCATGCTATGACTACAGAAGAAAAATTCACCCAGATCTCATGGAATTTCTTCCAAATATAGCAAGTGTCTTGTCAGGCTGGATATTTTATGGGAATTACGGATTTTTAATAGGAAATATATGTACCAACAAAGCCTTTTTAAAAGCTTTACAAGGAAATAAAGCCTGACTAGGAGCAATCAGAAAATACGATTGCAACATGAGACAGAAAAACCCAGTCACTAAATTCATATTCTTAGGAGTGAGGGAATCTGCTCTTTAAAGGCAAATCAGAAGTACTGATCAAGATAAACTTCAACACACTTACTTTTTGTGCAATGGCCGAGAACTTTAACACATGGAGTGTTTCATCATACGTTGAAGCACATTGGCTTATGTTTACTATCATGTATACACTCCCCTTTCCACTGAAGAATCCTTGAAGGAAATGAGTTAGTTTACTTTCCCGAAAGGGTATGTGCTGCTGCGACCTTTAAAGACAAAAGAACAGATGACCAGATGTTTAATAATTTCCAGTCAGTGTAAAAGCTACCCAGCATGAAGACTTAAAAATATTTATTAAAGTAGTAGTCATTAAATAAATTAAAATTGTTTTGGACTAGATGCAGCTGTTTGTAGAGAGACCATGTGGCTGTTGTGACTGTGGCTTTAGCCATTATCTTAGATAGGCTATAGCAATATAACCAATGGGAGCACTTAAACTGAAAGTGTTCAACGTTTAGCCTTGGGCAGGTCACACAGCCTCATGCTACACCAAACTATACCCCAACCTCTCTCTTCCCTTCCACATTAATGAAGAGAACATATCTAGTTCTAGGCATGCAGTATCCAACATCAGAGATCTCTCTCACTCAGTATCCGGCCTCTGAGAATGGACAAGAGCAAGTGCCTAGGCAAGAAAATGAGCATACACCAAACACATGGAGATACTTTTCAGAACTTTCTTCCTAATCTCCCAGCAGTTTGGCACTTCCTAAAAAAAAAAAAAAAAAAATATCACAATTTGTGCCCTTGAATTTAACAGCTGGGGATGTAGTTTTTGATGCTTATAGGAAATTTTATGAGAATTCCTAAAACATGACTGAACGCACACTTGCCACCAAATAGGTTGCCTGCATTTTGGACACATAACAGCTATTCAGTTACATGGACAGTGCTACAGAACTCAGGAAGGCAGCGACACTCCTACCAGAGTACATAGACAGCTCACAAATAGCTTTGCTGCAGGACTGGTAGTCCAAAATAATTTTAAGAAAGTTTCTATTTCCTATTCAACTTGCAAAGGGCATGTATTAACACTTTAACAATATAGAAGAAATGCTCTGAAGCATGATCTCTTAAAATTCCAAGTTATTGGGATCAGAAGAAGTCATTCTGAATACATTAACAGCCCTCTAAGCAGCCGCTAGTTTTAATGCATCCTTCCTATCTGGAAAGAACAGGAAAATAAGACAGACTGTAAATTCACAGAACATAATCAGGAACACACACTAGCAAAGCTTCTTCATCTTAAGGTGTTACAGACTTTGAACAGGCTGTCAGGAAGAGTGCTACGGGGTAAGTGAATTTGGCAAAGCACATCCATCAGCAGACTGGGTTCATTTAACTTCTGGGACAGAAGTAGAGCTGCAAATGAGAACATGTGGAGAAAGCAGTTCCTGGACAGTTATAACCAGCTGTGACTATATATTGTACTGTTTTTTAGACAACTAGCTTCTTGTATTATTTCACTCTTATTTAGATCCCCAAGGTAGGACATAAATAGTAGGAAGGCTTTCTTTTGTCTGCATATGGTTAGCTGGATCAGGAGGAGAGTGTTAAAAGTTATGTCAGTATTTATTAAAAAACAGACAAATTTTGTCAAATGGTGCACAGTTATGATAGCACAGCAATGTTCTGCTGATGAAAAAATGTTACACTAGAAGTATAGACAGTTGAGTTAGTTCATAAGGAGTAATAAAAGGCTAAAAATTTGACACTTACTATGACACTGGTGAAAAGGGGGGTTTAAACTTATTCCAAAGTTTGATTTTTTGATAAACCAAGCTCAGAGGAGTAAAGTTAAATTGCTAAAATATACAATAGCATGCTTAAAGGAGATTAGAATTGATGATTTAAAGAGCAGAACAAGGCAAGTTTAAGATAACTTTGGTAGATCAACAAGTCTATACATCATTTCCACCAAAAACTTAGTATTAGCATTGCATATTTTAAACATTGTAGGTAATACCTAAAAGCCACAACCAGTTTGCAATTCGTACAAGGACTTACTTTGACTGTTGAGAATTCTTGAGTGCGTTAATACACTTGCCTAGAATCAGAAGAGAGGTGTTTATATTTCCACTCTCTTTCAATCTATGACCTTCATTGTGGGTCTTGGCATATCTTTCTGAACCAGCAAGATCACACAGTGACAATCTGAAAACAGATAAGGAAAACTCCCTTTATTTACCTTAGAACATGCACAAATTATTCACTTTTTAAAATGATCACTGTTTTTAGAGGAAGAATTTCTTGATCTTCATCTGCACAAACACTTCCATTCTTTTCAGTGTTGCTTTCCCAATCAAATTTTACATTACTTCCTGACAAATCTTTTCCCAACACACTTCTTATTTCCCCTCCCCCCCACACCATCCTCTTCCTTTTGAGGACTTAGACGAGTTCAGGTATATAGCAGGCTAACAGAAACTTGTGCTGAACAGAGGGGACAAGATATAGAACAGCACTGCAACCTGATGGCTGGAGATAGAGGGCCAAGTACTGCATGATTGTAGAAAGTGGGGAAAAGGAGTGGGAAGTGGGTAGAAAGTGCATGAGCTTCTACCAGGAAGCACTGGGTATATAGTCAGTACCAGTACACCAACACAGAAGATAACTGACAACTTCATCACAAAAGAAGAGAGGGTCTCTGCTCTGAACTTACTCATTGACTCGGGTCACTTGTGGGGCTCCTGAATCTTCAATTTTTAGTATCTTAACTGTGAATATGCTGTGACTAAAAGGAAAAGTTTAAATCAGCAGAGAAGATAAAGTAGACTAATACCTTCAAAATATTTTTAGCCTCCACAACATCTGTTCAAAACACTGTTGAATCTGTCAACTTGTCTCAGCATATACTCTATCAGATACAAACTTTTAAAGAGATGCTGGTGTAGCCTTTATTTTGCTTTTTCCTCAGACATTTAGATGGAATAAAGCTAAGTGCTTTTGCCTGAAGGACAGTATTTGATAAATCTGTTAGCTTTTGTACAGGTTCATCTTACTGACGGATTGAATCCTTTTGACTAAAACATTGGGTCACACAGTGCTAAAGGATGCCAAACCTAGATATCTAGACCCTGTTAAAGCCTCTTCCCCTCCTAAAAGCCACAATCCATATTTTAGTTCCCCCTTCCTCCCAGACACCATCCTATGCCCAGTGCTATTCAAAAAGTTTCTCACCTTCTGCTGGAGAAAGTATTTAGCTTCGTGCTTGCGATACTCTGGTGTTTCAACCCCAGTTTTAGAAGTCTAAAAGCTTCTTTAGAATCAGAAATCTGAACCCACTGCAGACCTTTAGGAAGAACAAACACAGTAATCTTGTAAATATCATTATCAAAAAGAAAGAAGGGATTAGGGGATAACGTATGCACACCAAGAATAATACGTTTATTTGAGACAAAAACATTTTACTAAGCATGCTTCAGACAGAAATTATGTGACGACAAAATCAAGATTCTTCCTTCCATGGGAAAGGAAGGGCACATATCTCTCATCATTTCATCCTATTAGCACACAGAAATATGCTCCATCCAAATTAAGTGAGCAACCTTAGCCTCCACTCTGAAAAGCCAAAGCATAGGGTCTAATATGAGCATGAACGCCCTATGTTCATACTCATCAAGGCAGAATTCTACCTGGACAGCTTCTCTGGTTTAGCCTACGATTTTGAGGGTGCGGGGGGAAAATCACCTAGACATCTTTCAGGGCCATCAAGTTAAAAAAAAAAAAAAAAAAAAGAAAATCAGTGAAGAATTTTGTCTGCAATATGATGACTGTATATCACCTTGGTATGGGCTAGAGTAAATACCTACATCCCTACTAATGGAACTTAGAATATGAACATTATGGCCTCTGTTAAACTAGAGGTCACCAAAATTGTACTAGCAAAAATACCAGCTGTGACGAAGAAAAATAAGAAAATCATCAGCTGGTTTTCCTCAAGAACATCAGGAACAGCCTTATACCTCCAAATGTTATAAAAAGAGATTATGCTGAAGCATAGCTCAAAGCAGACTATTTCCTACTTCACACCTCTTCTAGTCTTTGAAGAAATGAAGGAGTTGGGTTTATCATCTGATTCAGCTTTTTGAATTATAATTTGGCATATAAAAGATAAAAGGAGCAGGCCAAACACCTCCAAAAAAGCCTTTAATCTAGAATTGGTGTCTTGATTTTTCAAAGAACCTATAAATCAAATAGGATTTGAAACCTGTTATTTCCATGGCCAGAAACAAACACTGAACTGTTAGAGTTCTGCTAACCCCCCGCCTCCCCCAACCCACAACAAATCACATCACAGGCTTCATTAGAGTACTGTAAAATGTAATTTGCAGTCAGACTGAACTTTCTCACATATTCTCTGAAAATACTAACAAAATAGAACTGTTGAGCCAATTATAACTATAGGTAAGAATTTGGAGTCTTTTTTAAGAAAATGGAAAAAACCAAAACACTAAAAAATTTGTCAATTGTTCTCAATATTTCTCCCATTTCAGAGAAATATCAAGTCAGTGGAGTGCACGCAGGCTTTTAAGAGTTACAGTTAACAACAGAGAGAAAACACTATTAAAGGTACAGATACTTCTGTGTATGTAGATTGTTACCTTTCATACCCAAGGCAGACATTTCTAGTGCCACAGTGAATACAGTTAGGAGTTTTCTAATCTAGAAATAAATATTATTACAGGAAGACTGACTTCTCAAATTACACGTTTGGCAATTTGCAATGTATTCTAATCACCTTTTACATAAGAACATCCCTTGATGTCTTGAGCAAGGCGTAGTGTTTTTCTTTTCTTGTTATTTGACATAGGAATCAGTAGATCATAAAAACATTCATTGTAAATATCACAAAATGAAACCCAAAGAGAAAATTTCACGTGATTTTTCACAGTTGTGCTAGATTGTTCTGAGCCTTTTAAGAGTTCTTCCAAATCTGTCAAGTACAAAATATTACAAGTCAGTATAGACCTTGTAAAATAAACTTTATTCAAAAAATTAATAAGTGAAAACTGATATTACAGCAGCCTTCTAAAAAGCACTTACCCCAGACAAAAATCCCTTGAAACTTTTCTCCCCTTTCTTAAATATCTGGAAGTCACATGCTTACCCTACATATTTGCCAGACACCTCATCTACCACTTCCTTTCCCACTTGCAAATTCTATCAAAAACATGCAGCTTTGTTAGAATTATTCAAGTCTCTTCAATGTCTTTAAAAGAATCAAACTGACAAGTACATATCATTCTAACATTTTAAAGCAAACCTAGTATTTAGGGAGTTTTTAAATGCTAGAATTAGGTTTATCTAATTACATACAGGGTCAGGATACCACTAGAAACCATAGCATAAGTAGTACTATTTTTCCTTGCCATAGTTTCATCTCATTGAATGTCTGTTCAGGTAAACTTCTAACCATTTTATCCTTGTGTTTTCTAGCCAGATAAATTGATCACTATCCAATTCACAGGCATATAAAAATGCCAAGCAGTCATTTTATTATTAACATAGGCCAGAAGTCAGTTGTTGACTTTAAGAAAGCTTCTTTGCCTGCTTTAATTGCAATTCTTTAATATAAAACATACCCTTACAACCAACTGGTGCTTTGCTGTTAGTGCTATCTTGATGGTCTACCTACAAAACAGAACAGAGGCTTTAAGATACATCGTTG
The DNA here is from genome assembly GCF_031877795.1 of Strix aluco. Taxonomy (NCBI): domain Eukaryota; kingdom Metazoa; phylum Chordata; class Aves; order Strigiformes; family Strigidae; genus Strix; species Strix aluco. Next base: position 83,674 of record NW_027436536.1, read on the forward strand.
ACAGTAGATCACCAGTTCCTTTTGTAACAGCTCCTACTAGACAGTAATACAGTGTAGTTGCAATATGCCAATACAAAGATCCTGACTAGGCATCATGTCTAGTTCAATGCACCTGTTCACTCCTATTGAAAGGATTGTTCTTACCTTAATACTCATCCCTGACACTTCCCTTACATCAGGCCCTATCACAGTACAGAGCACTTCAGCTCCCTGAGCCAGAGGAAAACTAGCCACAGAAAAATAGAGGGGTGGGACCCCACAGAGAAACAGGGTGATTTAACAGGATGATTTGCGGAACTCCAGTTGTAGTTTACACATTATTCTTAACCTGGTGAATCTAGAGAGTCTGGAAATTTTTTAGTATTGGTATTTTGCTAATTCAGGATTCCGTATCTTACAGCTTCCTAGGTCAACTCTCAGAAATAGAGGTAAATGTAGAACACTTGTTCACTTAAGAAATTAAGTGAACAACTTACTACTACATGATACAGGCTGTATCACAGTTGAAATAAAGCCCAGGTTTTAGAAAGAGAAGGAAAACTTCCTTCTGCTGAATTCTTTTAAAAAAAAAAACAAAAAAAAAAGTAAAACAAATCCCTACAGATAGAGGTTAATACACACACACTCCATTCCCACTCTTAGTTTTGGTTGTTTGGTTTTTTTAGGCACAGAACTGCAAAGAAGTGCAACTCGTCTACCAAAACCAGTATGCTTAAGAGAAGAAACATGGATTAAAAAAACAGGTGTGATTTGGGTTGGGTTTTTTTAATGTTTTGTCAAGAGCATATGTCATATAAAGCTGGGATTCCATAAAGCAATTCCTGAAATAGTTAAATATGTGTGTAATCAAAACTTTCAGGTTTAAGCTTTACGCATATAAAACACCCACCCAAACCTCTCTCTGTTGAAGTAGGTGCAAACTTTGAAAACTGTTGTTATAAGAACAATACTTCAGCTTAGAGATTTAGTGGCAAAACTACAGGGGACACATACATGATCGTTTTTTCTGAAGCCCTTAAAGACTGCTAGAGCTAGATAGAACATATGCCTGTGCTTTTGAAGTGAAGTCTTGAAGAATTCTGCTGCCACCTGCCTTCCACACTGGAGAATTCTAGTTAAGTAACTCGGATAAAAATCAAGGTAACAGATAGATTCCATCCCACAACAGCCACACCACTGTATTATAACCCAGCATACCACTAGGCAGATAATTCTTTTCACTAAAAATAAAAAATGCACTGCAATCCATTTCTAGTTCCAATTCCTAGCATATGCTCAGTTTTCTTACATTATTGCATTCATTTCAGAGTTAAAGACACCAGGAAAAAGGTATGCTTATACAAAATACAAATCCCCACAACTGTAATTGGACTAAACAGCTTTAGAGTTCCAAGCAATTCATGAAACTGAAGTGTATTTCTGGACTACTCAATAGTGAACTGTTTAAGAATAAAGTCCAGCAGAAACCTGTTTGAATTCAAATCTTTAGAAATCCAACAGCTTTATAGCTCTGCTGTTCCAAAAAACCCTTTGCTTCCTTTGAGGTTATTGGCATAGACTGGAAGAGGGGAACAACCTCAAAATCATTCATTTCTTTCAAGTATCCTGGAAGAGAGTAAATTGTTTAAAGGAGAAGACCTACTAGCATCCCCGCAGATGGCGAGACTATTTGCATTCCATCCTTATTAAGCACCAGTAACCCCAGAGGATAAATTATCAGATGCTCAAACTATAGAAAAAAACCTTAGTGTTTACATTCTATAAAGTATTCAGCCACAAGGCAGAAATTCACAGAACAGGGTTCATCAGCAATATTGCTCACTTTGCTGCTCATCTGAAGAGCTACCTGACAGCAAAGACACGTCCATACTTAAATACAGAGAGTTGCTTCCCATTGAAAAATGAACATGGTAACATTGAGCTATCTAAAGATGCATGTACTCGTCAGTACAGAAAGAAGTGCTCCCCTACCTCTTTTGTTAGGCGAAGTATTGAATTTTTAATAGCAGTTTCTTCTTTCACTTGGTCTCTAGTCAGCCTTATATAATCTCTGCACCGATGGGGTTTGAAATCCATTGCTGTGTATAGCCTCCCTTGAATACTTTTAAACAACATATCCATAGTCCTTGGCAGAATACCGATGTCATCTTCTGTCCCTGAAAGCAACATACCAAAGAAAGACCCTAATTATTACTGTGAACAAGATATACAAATAAACAAAGACAGAAAGATAAGCAACTCTAATCTCAAGGCATACATGATGGATTTGGAGGCCACTTACAGCACGAAGCAGTGGGTTTTTTATTCTCAAGGTAATAGCAATGTCATTGGTGTTCTGAAAGGTATTTGGCTTTCAGCAACAGCTCATGCTCTACCCCTTAGACAGTAAGGGGCAGAACATAAAAACTGATGGGGTGTTCTGCATAAACTTAGCCTTAAGGAAAAAAAACAAAAAACAAACCAACCACAACCAACGCACATTCAATAGAGATTTGCAGTTTTTCAATTGCATTTCATAGGCTGCCTTCACTCTCTCTCTCAAGGAAGTAATCTGCAAATACAACTGATGACTCCTCTCTCAGCTGCAGTCCTGTACTAATTCCACAGACCCTACCAAAAAAGTTCTAGAAGCCTTGTGAAGACTCACTCCTTTCCCTGTCCCAGACCCTTTCCTACCAAAGCATCCTACTTTTGCACATGAAAGGCAAAAAGGAGTCAGATAAAAGCCTCGGTGAACACTTGATCTTTCTGAATCCAGATGCAAGTTTAAAAAGGGTTCACTTAACTTTGATTTCTAAACCAGAGAGGAGAGGAAAGAGGGGAGAATGGAAGAGAAACAACTATCCTGTCTCAGACTGACAGCATTATCTTCCAGCCTCTGATAACTCCTACCGCTCCTGAGACAGATGGGCTTTCACCAGTTACAGCACTAGCTGTGTTGCCCAAGTCAGAACCTATGTAAAATCTAGCTGGCACTCAAACACCAAGCTAGGAACCAAATAACATACTAAAGTACTGTTGGATTACATTTGTTTCTCCTCATCTACTCGTAATTTTTTGTTTCTCGTAATGCCACTTGTAATTCAACCTCACATGAACAAAGTAGCAATCACTGGCAAACAACAAACAGTCCTAAAAAACTGTTGCATCTTTCACTTAAGTCCCTTGCCATTGACTGAATACAGACTGCCATGTACTGCCAGAAAGGAAAGGCTATATTGACAATACTGGGAATAACAGAAGAGGAAATCATGGCACCCCGTAGGCAACATTCTGCCCTGACAGTTCTTATCACAAGTTGATAGTTAAGTCCTAGAAAAATATAATAGCATGAAAAAGTCTGCAGAGTCTGAAAAGACATGAATCAAAAAGTCTTGAAAACCCACACAATATAGCCCAAACTAGCCAAGCATGCGGGACTGTACACTTTAGGAATTTTGGGGGGTTGTTATTTACCTATTATTTATTAGGACAGAGCATGCCATCATTGCCCCAGATTAATGATAACTGAAAATAGTGGCAGTAGTCTTTAGTTATAATCTACCTAACAGAAGATCACTTAGAAGACAATGTCACTTCAATGAAGATCAATTTCATATGGCATAAGACATATTGTCCTTCTACTACTTCTGTGTATAAAATAAGCATTATAGAATCTAGAACTGCCATTTTATTACAGGAGAAATTGTTTCCATCTAAATCAAGCCACCTTATTTGTTAAAATGTTTTGAAAAATAATTAAAGAATGACATCTTCCAACCAGAAAGGATATTGAGCTTTAACAGTACAGAAACAGTACATCAGGAGACAAGGTCTCCTAGGATATTATTGATAAACTCAGAAACTCGAGACAAGACAGAAATACTTGGAAGTACTCAAATATGTTTCAAAACATTTATGCTCTGCCTGTAATAATTGAAACGGACTCAAATACTATTCCTTATTTGGAGACAATGCATATAAGATGCATATGACCTTTATAATAATGATTAAAAAAATATGAGTCTGGACTTACACACTTTTCACATTCTGATATACAGAACACATATTTTCTTAACTCCCCCCTCCACCCTCTAGATACTTGGAGGAAAAAAGAAGTCACATACACCTGGTTGAAATTATTACAGCCTTACAAAGCAATACCACTGTATGTTTACGTAAACTCTGGCAGTGACTGTCAGTTGGCAGTTTAGTGATATTGGTTATGGAAGGAGACTTTCAAAGGCTATTTATTATTATTCAAGAGAAGCCAATGTACAGGGCCTACAGCTTAAATAAAGGAAAGAGTTATAATATTTCTGCTAGAAGTAATCCTCTCAAAAAAAAAAAAAAAAAAAGGAATTTCATTCAAGAACACATTTCTACTTATACCTTGGAATGTGTAGGTTTTCCCAGCATTTGTAACGCCATATGTAAAAATAAGACGATTATATCCATCTAAGAAGTCTTGCACTGGTTGCTTCATGGTGCCTTCAAAAAATTCTTCTTGAGTTGTTTCAGGGGCAAACACCTGAGCATTACCAAGAAACATCTTTATTTTGTTTCAGCAATCATTAGAGACTTTTAAAGAATCCTTTAAATTCTGTATGTTTATAATCTTAAAGACTATTGACAGTTTAAAAATCTAGTTGGCTTGTTATTTAATAATATAAAGTTAAACAAATTTTTCCAGGAAAAGATTAAAAATTTTTAAAGACAATTCATTTACTTGTGAAAAAGTGAACTTCTGTCCAACAGTTTTTTCACTCAGTCGACTCAAAGAAAATTGGGGTGGCTTCAGTATGACACTTGTTGAATCTTCAATCGAAACACAGCTCTATTAAAAGGAACCAGAAACAATGCAGGCATGAAAAGTGTATGAAAAGCTCAGCTTAGAGGAAAAAACAAACCAAAAACCCCAAGCATACATTTAAGGCATTTTCAAGCTATATAAATGTCACACCTGCAATTCATTTTCTCTCTCCAACGATGTAAATGGCCTAATACGCAGGCAAACTTGTATGTGTCCCTTAGGCTCCAAAACGTTCCTCTTAAATAAAAAAAAAATAAGGAAGTTAGAAATTTGACTAGCTTCTTTGTTGGATAGCTAGCATCTTAAGGCAGTTTTATTTTCACCAGGCTACTTTGAACAGACTTATTTGATGACAAGAGAAGCAAAAGTAATTCACTACATCAGTTTTCACAAGTGCTTAGGCCTCTGCAGAAGTTCGCTGTGATAACTTAAGAGTTCATAATCTTGCAGCATATATATATACACACACACACGACACTAAGGCAATGAGAAATCAAGAATGAAACCCACAAAAACATTCTATGATTAAGCTGCTCCAAGACTGATGCGCCCAATAAGGTATCAATGCAGTGCCACACAACTTAGTCTAATCCTATCTATCTCCTCCAAATTAAAAACATACTAAATATTCTTTTCATCTTCTCTGTAAAATTCTGATTATTCGTATTGATGAAAAGACGAAGCTTATTAAAAAATATCCAAACAATGCAAACGTTAAAGCTTTCTTACCTGACTTGTGTCCGAGTCTGAAGAAACCAAAGAAAAATCACCAGAGAGATCTGTTTTAAGGTCTTCCACACTTACTGGCCCTGTTCTTTGAAGTGGCTCAGCACTAGCAATATAGGATGGTCTGAAAAATTCCTCTTTATCCAAATTTGGTTCCATCCTGCGAGATAAAATAAAATCCTTCTTTTGTTTTCTGATCACATAACATAGAGCTTCTGAAGTCTCTTATATAAGACAAGCCAATTTGAAACTGATAGCTGCAGTTTCTTTAAGGAGAAAGCTTTCTTTATCCTATTCAAAATTTACACAGCAAGTTTCTGATAGCTGGGGAGAGGGTCTGCAATGGAGTTCACATCACGATGAAACAAGACCAGCCATTCTTCTTTCAATGCAAAGCAACTGTTTACGAGGGAAAAAGCCTTACACATATACCACAACCTTGCTAAAACCCATGTTTGACAAGGAAGATAGAATTAAAAAATAAAAACACCAAACAATCATATTGTTCCACATCCGTTTCTCCATCATCCCATTATTGTGTCCATTTAGAATAAAAGTTCATTGCAAGAGTAACCCAGACTTCATGGTTATCTCTGCAGGACCTGATAAATAATTGGTATTATAAATATAACACAATGTAGCTTAATGCATGACAGAGTTCAGAAAAATTCTGAAGACTAGCATATAGTTTTAGCTATTAAGGGGACACTAGAAAATTAGACCTCATGCCAGAGGGCAAGTTACAGAATTGCTTTTTAGTAACTTTTTCAGTCATTTTATAGATCAGCAATTCATCTATTAATCCAAAATTTAATGATTTTTGTGCATCTCAGAATCTGGGCAGTGAAAATTTGCTATAGAAAATGAAAGTAAATTGATTCAGTGTTGATAGTAGACAGGTAGATTTCAAAATAATCTTTAAAAAGTGCATTTTATTTCAAAATATTAGCATATTTTGTCTGCCCTTCACTCTCCAGTTGCTTTTTCCTGTGATGTTACAGACGTGGCTTGGCAGCTTTTGTTATGAATTAAGTTTAACTCATTGGGCTCACAGACTATGACAGCAACTCACTGGGCTCATAGACTATGACAGCAAGCATTCCAGCAATTAGACATCTACCACATGGTCTCCTACAGTTTTGAAGCTTTGGACATGATGAGTCAATGGTCTAATACTACATTCCCATGTCTATGCTACAGCCACGTATATATATTTTGTCTCTAAATACTAATGGAGAACACACAGCATTCATTAAAACAGTGGACAGACATGGGCTGGTTCAGAAAAGGTGTTGCCTATTAAGCAGTCGTAATATTTTTGTTCCGCCCAGCAAAAAACCTGAAATATGCCAGCACTTTGGTGTCAAAACATTTAACAGTTCAGCCTTCCTATCTAGCTTGTAAAAGGCAGATACAAGGCTTCATGAAGCCAGACAAACTTCACCAAGAGGCAAATGAGGTAAAGCTATACATAAACTAAGCAGCAATGTTTAGTTTAATCTACAGTTCTTATTTTTGTCAGACAACTATATGAAAACCAGGAAAAACTTGGCCTGAAATACTGACAAAGCTTGAACAAACACCAAGTTGGGAATAAGCTACTACTGGAAAGAAACATACCTGTGCTGTCACGATCTAGAAGTCTTCCTCATCAGCTACACAAAGTCACAGGGCAAAACTCTTACCAGACCTTGACAGGAAACATAGTTGTTAGGTAACTGACAGTTTAGTTGTTTTAAATATAAGCTTATTTTAAAGTGTGATTTGTCAAGATTATGCTCTCACTCTGTGCTTTTTTACCTAAGGGGCAAAATACAAACATTAAGCTATGTATGTAAAGCTGGAATTCAAAGCATTCATATGAGCCCAGCATTCAGATAAGTCAGGTTGAACCACTAATAGCATGTAAAACACAAGATGCAAACTGTCCATCTGTCTGCACATTGTGTCATACAGCACTGTAATTACCTTAGATGTTCTGGGGTAAACAAGTATACTGCCCGGCTGTAGCCTCTAAAATGTACTTGTATACTGGGATACGTTATTGTAATTCTGCTTATCCTGACAACAGAGTTTAGAGCTGCAGACACCTTAAGAGAAGGGTATCCAGAATGGCACACAAAGCAAAACCTGGTCACGGTACACACACAACCTGTAGCACTGTCAGACAGCACAAGGGTTGAAAAGGCTCCAAACCTCACAGCTGGCAGCTTATAAAGAAACATAACGCATCCGTACTTACACTTTAAAAAATTTAAAAGAAAAGTTTTCCTCCGCAATTACCAATCTCTCACTGCAAGGCTTCACAGTGTTTTCCCGTTCTTACGGGACACTGCCGCATGGCCTGGTCATAGCCCTGGACGCTACCCGTGACTTGCACGCCCCTCAGCAGTACCTAAAAGTTTTCACACACACATCCCCCGCTCCACAAGTTTTCACCCACCGTAGTGCCAGGGGAGAAGCGAGGGGAAGAGGCCTCAGCACCGCCCGCCACGCAGACCCCTCAGCACCGCCCGCCACGCAGACCCCCCAGCACCGCTTCCCAGCTCCGCGACCCCGAGGTCGAAACCGCCGCCTCCTTCCCTCCTCTAGCGAGCGGCCGGCAGCCCGACAGCCCCACAACCCCTTACCGGAGAGCGCACGGCAGGCTGAGCGAGCCCAGCCACCGACCTCCGCCAGGCGAGAGCCGCTCGGCTCTGCTGAGCGGCCCTAGCAACCGTTGCGACTCACCAACAAAACTAACAGGCACGGCCGCGATTCTTTTCAAATCTGACCAATGGCAGAGCTCGGCGCCGTCACGCGACCGCCGGCGAGGGAGGGCGGACGTTGCCGCGGCGAAAGGCTCGGTGGGAAATGTAGTCTGGGGGGGGCACGCGGCGGGGCCGGGCCGGGCCGGGCCCGGGCCGGGCAGCCCGGCTGGCGGTGCGGGGGGGAGATTTCCTCTGAGGCGGCGGCTGGGCTTCGCAGTGGGGGCGCGCTGCGCTGCAAGGGGTGTTCTCTGAGGCTTCTGTGTTGCAGGCACCCAGAGTATGGAAATGTACGGATTTAGATAACAAAAATCACCATAAGTTTCTCTTTAGACTCAGACAGGAATTCTTTGAACTTTAATAAAGAATGTCTGCCTGTTTTAAATTGAAATAAAAGGAAAAGTAACTTGAAAGTAGTCAATAACTACCAAAACCAAACGTTTGTCTTTCATTTGAAGAAAATGCCAGCTAGTGCAAGCAATTCTGTAAAAGAATAATTCTACACAGATCCTGTATCAGCTGCTTTGATGAGGTTGTCTTTAAGATTATATCCCATCTTTCGTTAAACAGAGGTTGTGTCGTATCAGTAAAAGATGTGTGCTTGATTTCAGTTTAGATGCAGGCCATGTTGCAAGAGTCGGTGTGTTTTAACAGCAGAAAGTGATGCGATTTTGGATTTGAAATTGCTTGCCAAACAAAACCGAAAAGCTCTTGTAGACATTCTTTAAGACTTAGGCTAACTTTTTAAAAAGTATTTTAGTTCTATCCTGAACAGAACAGTGAATTCAAACTACTGAACTAACCTAATGCCAAACCACCTTTTTCATACCAGGAAGGGACTGAGAATGGTTCTCAAATAAAGGGGAAAATTAGCTCCTGTGAGCAAACCTGAAAGTTGTTCTCTTCTACTTGTTGAAAAGGAAAACTGAAGATCTTCTCGGAATATTTTTCAAGGTATATTCCTAAAAATGTTGGGTGCTGTTTTCTGCAGAACTTGGGGCATAACAAAGCTCATAGTACAAGCAGTATTTTGGTTTTGTTTGAATATTAGATTTCTGAAACTGATTTTAAAATACTGCACATGCTGCGTAATTTAAACTAGTATCTCAAAGGACTACCATCAACATACTAAAAGAGCAAAACACAATCTAACATGTGCTCCTAGCCTCACACAAACCATGATAAAGAAAACATTACATCAGCATAACCAACCCAGCCTGTTTTGGAGTGGGAGATGATGAAACTCTATCTATGTAAATAACCTATATGGCTTTTCACCAATATATTCTCCTTAAAGTAGTTTGTGCAAGGACAGCCAGTTGCAACAAAAATATCTGCTGCCAAAAGTGTTAACTCATTAGCTCCTGAAATTTGATTATGTTTCTTTTTAAGTCCTCTATAACTTGTGGAGCAAGGTTGCCACTCTACAAGGGGAAAAGATTTTTTTTATGAATTACTTGTTACAGCTCTCGTCATTACCCTTAGAAACTTATGCTCCTTATATTTGGGACAGGATTGAAAAGTTGTGGATAGTCTCCTCATCAGAGTGATGAGATGATGCCCTCTGAGACAGCGTATCTCGGGTAGCTTTTACACTGCTGTCAGAAGAAATTAGAGACACAGTCAACACTTCTGGGACTTGGCCCAGCATCCTTCAGCACATCTGAGCAGCAGCCAAACCAGAACTGGCTTCAGCGTCTTTGTACTCAACTCATCTTCCCCGGGGAACTGACAAAGCACTTCAGTTTCCCCTCAGCACTCCTGGTTCTGCTGCGCTTCCCTGTGCCCTGACAGCACTGCCTTCCCATCCTGGTTGGAGGAGAGTCCTTCTTCTGCAGGGCTTGTTTGGAGCTGACTGGCAGGAAAGCTCCCGTTCCTTGTCACAGAGGTGCCTTGGAGGAAAATGGTGTGCTGCGTTACCTTCTTGGTAGTCTGCCATATCAGCCCCTTTTCACCTGTCTTTCAGGGCAGTGCGTGTCATTTATCTTGTGATTTGCACAGTCCTGTGGGTGCATTTCACACTGCCTTTAATTTGAACCTATATAGTGGTACCCTCGTTGGCCCCGTGCCATCAGTTGCCTTCAGGTGACATTATTTCTAAGTCATATACAGCTGATTTTGTGAACTCATGACTTTGCAGGCTGTTGATTTGTGCATTCTTCTTTACTGATATAGGTATATTTTCCTTTATGTCTTTTAAGCAATAAGCTGCTTCTTCAGTGTCACATTTCCCAGTTCATCCAATATATTTTTTCCACAGCTGACTTTCAATTCTTCAACTATTTGCTTGTTTCCTGCTCAAGATTAGCTTTAAAGGCACAAACTTAAGAGAAAAATGACTTGAGTTTGTCCGTGTAATTGTTGTACATCAGCGTGCATACGTTCAAGCCTTCCCTTGAACCGAGGGGCGCAGAGGCAGTCACTGGCAAGCAGACGATATTCACGTTGCAGTCCGGTGTCAGTCGGCCAGCACAGCGTCTCTTCCTTCAAAGGGACCTGAACTTACGTCAAATTAACGACGGGAGACAAGGTGACGGGGTCCGGAGCGCGAGGCCCGCCGTAACGTCCAGCCGTAGCACCTCGGCCCCACCGTCAAGGCCCCACCGGCCCCGCTGGCCCGGCAGCGCTGGCGGAAGCCGCCTCGGCGCGAAGCAAGGCCACAGACCACCCCGCCGCCGCCCCGACCCCGCCGGGCCCTCGCACCCAGCCCCGGCAGAAGGCGCCCGGCCTGGGGGCTGCTGTGGGCGCTCCCCAGCTCCGGAGGCGTCACCCCGGGGGCAGGTGACGGCGTCGAGGCCCGGGAGATCTGAGCGGGGCTGGGCGTCCCCGGCCGGGAGCAGGCGGGGTCCAGCCCTGCAGGGTGGGGGGTGGCTGGCTGGAGCCCCACGGCGGTGTGGGGCCGGAGCCGCAGCCGTCCCCGGCGGTATCTGTAGTCGGGGCCCTTTCCCCAGGGGCAGGGGCTTTCTGCCAGCCGCCGGCCTCCAAATGCTGCGGCTGTTTCGTGGGTAATTTGGTTAACTGAGTAATTGCGGGAGTTCGGGCAGGGTGGGAGGAAGGAGTTGGCGGATGGTCATGAGGCCGCTCCCTTGAGGTGCTCTGGAAGCATAAAATACAGTCTGGAAAATGAATCCCAGACCCACCGGCAAAGAGGGGGCTTGAGCAGCACATGGCAGTGTGAAATAGCCAGCCGGGGGCCTGGGGAGGAAGGAGGGGATCGCTGATGGGCTGCTGGAGGCAAGCCATAGCGCCTGGTGCTGGACTCGGGCCTTGACACTTGGCCTCTGGCAGCTTCCCAGCGCCAGGGCTGGCTGCTGTGGCAAGTAAGGTGTTGGGGTTGCCTGTTGCCCTGTGGTCGTTTAAAGTCATTCACTGAGAAGAGAAGAGACAGGGAGCTCACAGCTGGAGGCATGGTTGTGTTAAGGCATGTTTAGGTACTGCTGCATGTGTGCTTTTCATAGATGCATTGAGGCCACCTGGTCCCATGACAGGGTTTTGTGTTATAAAAATGTGCTACATGTGCTCAGCATATAATTTTCAAATCTTCATAGCTTCATTTGAAAGCATGTACATGGCAAACATAGTATTACTCCTTGAGCAGGAGCTGTATTGTTTTACATAGGAGAAGATTTGAACTATATTTACTAAGATGTATGTTGTTCAATTTGAATAACTCAAGACTTAGTCCTTGGAAAGAGTGCAACTGAGACAAAAAAGCTATTGCTGTTTCTCCCTCCACCCTGGTTATTCATTCTACCCTTTGATTTATTGCATAATTCTCTGATGAGCTAAAGAGATCATTTCAGCTTTAACCAACCTTTTAATCTTGTAATTAAACCAAATAGTTTCAAAATCAATTATTCTCTGCAATATGGTAATATAAATGATTACTGTTTTGAAGGTCAGATCTAGCATTTTGAAATCAGAAACTTCTATCTCTCATCAACAGGCTTAAAAATGTACCTGAAAACATAATTGTGTGTCTTGGATCATTACGCTTACCAAGTGTATGAGTGTACTTAGGTTCTCAGGTCACTTTAATTCGAACAGCTCTTAAAGAAGCGTGTGTAACCAAGTGCCTCACAGTAATAGTGTTCTATACTGGCTCTAGCAACTAAAATAAGTGAATGGCTTGGATATTTTGAGGAATTAGTAATGCAGTTTTTTTCAGTATTAGTGTGCTGTATATTTTTTCCATCCATCCATCCATCCATCCATCCATCCATCCATCCATCCATCCATCCATTTAAATCTTTTGTTACTATGATTAGGAAGCTTTTCAAGGCAGGATCATTAGGGCCTTCCATTAGCGCAGTTGTACTCATGTTTGCCTAATACAGTGCATTCTTAACCTCGCAGGAGCTTTTTAACATCATCACAGCATAAATGATGATAAAGTATGTTTCTTAAATGTTTCTGTGACATACCCTACTCATTTAAACTGCCAATCTGGAGTAAAATTTAATAGACTCTCAAGATGAATAATAATTGAGAAATATTTTGTGTATTTATGTGCGTATATATATATTTATATGTTTTACTACCAAAGGAAACTGAAGCTTTACTAACTGGAGGGGAAAAAAGCCCAACTTTTATTTTTCTTCTGCGTTTTCTAGGGTCTTTCTGTAACTCTGGCACAGATGCTGTAAGACCACCAGTGATGGCTAAGTATTTTACTTCTTTATTGCTGAAAGGGGCTGAAGCATTTAGACAGGAGTTGGCTGATCAGGCCAAACAACACAGTATCACAGTAGTCAATGTAACAGCAAAAGTGGCCTCCGTTGGAGAAAATGGTAAGAACTGTTTTCACATTGTGACACAAGTATTTGTCCTGTAAATGTTTTGTCTGTTTGATTCATTTTGTTTGTCAGTGTCAATGTCTGATGCAATTTGTTGTCAAATGTCAAAACATTCAGTCTGTTTTGTCTGACTGATTCATAGTCATGTAGCAAATAGCTTAGCTATCAGGTATTTAAGATACATGTTGTGAATAGTAAAACTATTGTTTAAAAAATATATGGTCAAAGGTTTTTTTGTGAAAGTGTATTTATACAAGAAAAGATGACTGCTCTTAAATTGCGTGCTGTCTTATTTTTAAGAAAAGTCTGCATAGATGGCTTTTCCGTAGAACTGGTTGCTAAATATAGTTTCTGGGGCATTTGTGATGTGCCCCAGAAAATTAACTCCATCCCAGCCAGAGCCGGTACACTGTCTCACTTTGGGTTGTGATCATGCTGAATCATGTAAACCAGGCATTTTTGAGTTACTGGTAATCACATAACTGAAAACCTTGCCATAGAAAGCACAAGCAGAAAGAGTGACGGTTGGTATCAACTAGGTGTGTAATATTCTTCTCTCCTAGTCGACATTCTACCGATGTCTCAGGACATACTGTTAGAAATGGCTATACAGCTGGAATAATAAATCGAATCCTGTACTTAGAGAAGTCAGTATGAGCTTTGCCGCTGTTTTCACACAGCCATCTTAGTTTTCCTATGGGTTTCAAGGTTACATCCTTTGGACATAAAAATAGAGTGGTATGGTTAATGCAGAAGGACAGATACAGTACAGGAACACTGGCTACTTCAGAAAATGTTTTTTATATGTGCTGCTTATATTTCATGAAGGGTGTTTGAACTGTGTATCCAAATATTGTTTGGTTCCCTAAAATGTCCCCTTTTTTCTTTTTCTTTTCTTTTTTTTTTTTTTAATTTCTAAACCTATGCCTATGTTCTGCAAATATTTGCATAATGTCTTTTTATCTCTAAGTCTGGGACTAGGCCTGTTTTGCACTTTTTGCCATACATGATGTTAATTATTTTTTTTTGCAGACAGTATGTTAGCTTGAAACCTCCAGGTTAAGGGCTGGGCATGAATTCCAAATCTTACTAGTAAAACTATTTCTCTCCATGTGTTGTTGATTCTTTTTCAATCATCCACAGAGCTGTGTAAATACCAACATGGGTAACCATTATTTAAAGGTAAAAATCTCAGGATTGACTTTCCTGAAATGAAACATATGTTTGAATTTTATTTCAACTGAGGTTTCAGAAGTTTTATTTCAGTTCCAGGCTGCTTATGGAAATTCTTCATGGTGTAAGAAATTCAAGCTTTAATCCTTAGGATTACTTTTTTGAGAATACTGTTTCTTCTTTTGTAGTGTTATGTAAAACAGAGGCTGTAAACAGCTGTCTAATGGTCCCAGAGCCCTCAGAACAGCCCAGAAAACTTTACCAAAGGCATTCTGTTGCTCGTTACATTCTCAACTGTTGCTGTCCTCTTACTAGAAGCTTAACAAGATAAATAAATTGGAACATGAAGTCAATACATATCTAGAGTCATGCCATTCTGAAATGGGGAAACTGGCCAAGATACCAAGATATATCTAAATAAATATCAGGTATTTATCTGATAGCTGAAGAAACTGAAAGATCTCCACTAAAGGGGGGTGTGTGTGTACATATATATATATATATATATATATTTCTGTGTAGAAGCCAGAAGACTGGACACTTCTGTGTCTCAAAAATATAAGGTGCCTCAAAAAGATGTGGTTCAAGAGTAAGAAGCTTACTGCTCATGTAACATGGGCTAAATCCAAGGAGCAGGATATGTTACAGTGCAGCCATTACAGTATTTCAGTGTAGTATTACTCATCTTTCTGGCTCTGACACCCAAGACAGAGCTTCTTTTATCCTTGGCAAGTGTCAACTGTCTGTCTTGACCTCAGAAACTAGTGCCATTGTCTGATGTTATGTACCATTCCTCGGAATGTCATCATGGTTTTGGGCACTCAGGGCTTCTCCTTGAACTTAAGTGAAGATGTGACTGGAGTGGGATAGTCATGCCACTGACCTTCAGATGTTTTAACTTGGGCTTCCTGTAGAGCCAGTGGTGAGAAATGCTCAGAATAGTTTCAGGCCTAAGTTAAAATCTTGTTCTTTCCAGTTATGCTACATGGTACAGCTAAGCAATATAACCATAACCTGAATTGCCCCCTGGAGGAACCTTGCTTTCTAGCCTCTTAGTTTAGATGTTAAATTTAATGTCTAATATTGGGTAACACAGTTATCCTAAAGCATGATAAAAGGGCAAGGAATTAACATTTAGAAAACAAATTTCTTAACCAGTCACATCTTTAAAGGACTTGAAAATAATGGCTCTTTGACAATAACAAATGGCCCAGGGCATTTCCTGTTTTGGTCTGAGCTCATCTTCCTTTTCTTTTCTTTTGTAAGCTTATATTTTAGAGGTATTTCAGGCTGGCCATTGCCCATCCTGTAGGAAAAACAGAAGGCAGGGAGCTTAATACACACTAGACATCTGCCCTGCATAGAATGAAGTCATACTCCTGAAAAGAAGAGCCTGTATTTGTGCCATGCGATGGGACTACAGTGTTCTTTGCAGTCCTTGAAGAGAAGCACAGTCTTCTTCCCTGAAAGTGCACCAGCAGATGAAAGATGATGAAAACTCATGAAGTCTCTGTTGCTTCTCAAAGGGTTGATTAATGAGCAGCTAGTTTTTTAAACATGTTTTTATACCATTATTTTCAGCCAAATCAGCAAGTAGATCCATGTGGCCAAACAGGTGCTGGGACAGCAGAAGAGCAGGCAGAAATGCTGGTGGGACAAAAGAGCAGGGCTGCTTCTCATCTATTAGGCAGTCTTAGATTGGCTAAATTGCTTCTGAAGTTGCATCTTTGGCAATTCTTCAGCAAGGAGTCAAATATGCAGGAGGCTGGCTGGATTGCAGCCTTTGGGCATATCCAGACTTGCAGAGTTAGAGAGAGTATTTCCAAATGTTGTTCAGCATAAAGTTCTCCATTTAATGCTGCCCTGATGTTGTCACAACATGCTGCAGCCAAGGATGAGAAGAGTTTTGAAGCAGGCCAGGCTTCCTTACTGAAAGTTTGCTCACAGCTGAAATCTGAAGAAATTGAAAGGTTTCCACTGAAATGATGAGTGTTACCAAGCACTGGCTGATCTGACCCTCTGTAGTCAGAATAAACCCCATTTTGCAAAAACTGAGCTGTAAACAGCAAAATTCTGTTGTTAGTAATTCAGTTTTGTGCATCTGAGTTTCCCTTTGCTGTTTCAACAGATTATAGGATCTGACTGCAGTTCCAGTCAGGTGCTTTTGTATAGTGTTGCCAAGTACTGTCATGTACTGCATCATGTATGTGGGTGCACTGAAGAATACACAGACATTTATAAAGCACCGTAAGATCTTTCTGGGTGAATGGCGTTATAAACCTAAGATAATTATTCCAACAATCCAAAAATTCTGTATAAAGCAGATTTTGGCATTGTGAAAAGAAACAAAACATGCAACAATTTAGGGGTAAGGGAGGAATCCTTTTATTTTAAGGATAATATTAGTATAAAGTTAGAAATGAGTAATTTTCTAACTCATTTCTAACTGGGTGACTCATGCTCTTGGCAAATTAATTATCCAAGACAAATGATTCAGAAATAGATGCTATAGTTTTATTATTTTTTTAATCAGATGGCTATTGCTGTTACAAATAAACATGAGGCTTGATTTCAGGTATAACAAATGTAGCTATACGCTGCAAATTATGCCACAGTGCTGCTTGAGTATGTGTTACACATGCCAATTTTTCTTATCTGATGTTTTGGTTTCAGTTTTAGGTGAATGCTGTAGTAGCTACTGGGTGTCTAAAGCAGCTGTGGCCACCAAGAATCTCAGCAGTGAACTTTGACAAGGGAAGTCTAATGTGGTCTGTATTTCTTTCCATACAGGAACTGTGATTTATTAAAGCCTCATCACAGGAACATTCCTATGAACAAACTTTTCACCTCAGAATTCTTAATAAATTGTTTGATGAATATTATTGAGAACATTGACATGGGGATGATGGGAAGATCCATGCCATCTTTGCTTGGGATGGATATATTGTATTGTTGGCTGTAACCCCCTGTCTCTGTTCTCTTTCTTTTTTTCTCCCTGCCCTGCCCCTCCTCCTTGGCTGCAGTTTGTAAGGGAATATCACAATGCAGGTCTGATCTGTTGAAACCACAGCTAATGCCCATGCCTGCCTCTGATGGGAAGAGAACACAGACCACAAGTTTGGGATTTCTGGCCTCTTTTTAGGCAAGTCTGTTGCTTATCTTCCCCTTTGCCCCCCAGTTCCCTTTGTTCCTGCCCTTCCTCTGTATCATTAATTCATATCAAAGTTCAGTGTTATTGGTTGCTGGGAACGCAGTTTCATTTGGCTATACGTACACTCTTCCCTAAAAAAAGTCAGATACTACCTCCACGTTGCATGTTCATCGTGCAGTGAAAATATGGAGCATGATTTTATTGTAGTAGTTCTTAATGATTTTCAGCTGAAGTAATGAAGAGGAAAGTCAGGCACATTTTTGTGAGGTGTTCATGTTTCTCAACTATGATTCTTAAATTGGAAATTTTGAGTTTTTAATAACATTAGAAATTATTCATGTTCATTGCAGATACCTATACATCCTTATTCTTAAAAGGTAGGATATTTGCTAGCATAGCTGAAATTATTCCTGTAGTGAGACAGGAGAATGTCTAAGGAAAACTGCATTGAGTAATAGTTTCTATTCTCTTTATTTTGTTCAGTTGTAAATATAGTAGACAACAGATGAAATAGCTATTGACGTAGAGAATAACACAAATTACATCAAACAAGGACTTCAAACAGCGTGTTTTGAGGTCAGTAACCTGTGTGCCTAGAACTTTGGTCACACTGGTGACAGCCAGCTGACATAACTTATGTGGATGTACATGCAAAGATAAATAGGTAGCTTTTTGCTGAATTTCCCAAGCAGAACAGCAAGATGTCAGTGAAGGTGTATGTTTCTAATGGGCTCAAGGCACTTCAACAAAGGAAGCTGTTATAGGTAAATTCTCAAATTGATGTGAGACAGGGCCAATAAAAATTCCAATTGTTTATTTAGCAAGCGGCAACAAGCAAAACAGCGCTGGGCGGCCGGGGAGTTCAACTCCACCAACGGCGCGCACTTTCGAAGTTTTTTCGTCTTGCTTATGTGTTACAAAGTGATGTATATTAATGAAACTCTCATATATATTCATAATCTATCCCCGCCTACCCCCGCTTCATATTTTAATGAGGTTTCTCTGCGCAGTAAACTTCAACAGTTCTGGGCGGTGGTCGCAGAGTCCTGAATAGTGGTCGTAGAGATGAAGTATCTCCTCTTCCTCGCCGTTGAACTTTTCACCCCAAGGTTCTGCGCAGCCTCTGTAGTTCTCTGACATGTCTCTGCTTGCCTCTTGTCTCTACATGTCTCTGTTAAAGCTCTGATAAGGACGCACCACTATATCTTCTACCTACCCCCTACACAGCCTTGATTTATTATGTTAGTTAAGCTAAGCGCTTGCTGTTAGTCGGTTAGTTTTATACAATGTAGCAATATTAGCTTTACATAGCTCAGGTGGTGATTTACTTCTCCATTGTTTTAACTGAATTTGATGAATAAATAGTTTACTATCTATCACAGAAGCCAATACTGATGAGTTAACTTGATGAAACTGCAAGAGGTTTTTTTTGCTTGTTTGTTTGGTTTTTATACCTAAATGGATCCTGTTTTCAATAAACAGCATGAAGGAGGAGTCTTTCCAGGGCTCTGCCATATCAAATAGAAGACAGCATGTTCTGTCTGATGAAATGTAGGTTTGACTGCTAATCGGCCAACGCAAAGCATTGCTAAATTAATAGCCAATTTTGCTGAGAATACAACTTCTCAGGAACTGAAGGTGTTTCCTGAATCTGTGACTGGCTGAGAAAAATGGGAATTCCTTTTAAGAAAATCAGGATATTCTGATTTTTTCAAACAGAAGTCTCTCATATTTCCATGTCAGCACTGATCCTGCCTAGGCAAATGAGTTAAAAATCGGAGAATGACTCTGGAATACTGCAACTGAATTTTCCAGTTGGGGGGCATGGATATTTTAATTTTCATTTTGGGTCAAACTGATCCAAATACGTGTTTCGGTTTGGAGGTGAGACCTGTCTGCAAGTCCTTTCTCAGCTCTCTCACTACTTTTTGTTTTAGCATTGTTGCTTTTGTTTCTTTAAATGGGAGATGAGAAGAGCAGTTATTCACACTTTATGAAGTGTCTGAAGACCTGTGGGTACAGAGCACTACATTAGTGCAAAGTATTTAAATGTAGAACTATGTCTTCTTCCTTTTTCCTTATGCCAGTCTGTGCTGTGACTGAAATCAGTCTGCTTACAATCAAATTTAATAGGGGCAGAGAATATTTTTTTTATGTTTTAACCACAGACTTTCTCATTCAGTGAAAGTAGGGTTCCAGCCTATTTCTCTCTGCAGGAAATTCATATATATATATTTTTTTAATGTTTTAATTGATTAGGTAGTTTTTGCTACTCCTATGAAAACAGTCTATCCAGTGCTGTTTGCATTTGCTTCAAAATGTGGGAATTAATCCATGCTAAAAATTACTTGGTTTATGTGTGCGTTGTTTAGTTTATATGTTCTGGGAGGATCTAAGGACTGAAAACTGGCAATAATAAGGAGGTCATAAATCAGGCAGCTTTTCTTGGTTTAGGATTTTAGGTCAGGCGTATCAATTCCAGCTTATGCTAGATTGCAGCTGTGCTTGTGAATGGAGACTAGATCATGTCATGTAATTTGTGGGGATTTTCTCACTTGCAATCCATGACCACTGATGCCTCATAACCACTGCAGCAGGGGTAGCTGTACCTTCCTGTCTGGTTTGTGTGCTTGTTCTCTTTCTTTTTTTTCTTTCTTTCTTTTTTTTTTTTTTTTTTTTTTTTCCCTTCTAAGAGGAAATGAAATTAAGATAGATGTCTCCTTTGGTATTTTAAGTAAATTTTATAAAGGGAGGAAACGCAAATCAGTTGGTGCTTGCCACATATAGAGCAGTCAGACAAAAAGTATGAGGGGTTGATGTCTTAGCACTATCAGTTCTGTTTTCAGTGGATATACCGAGGTTTTGTAAACAAAAAAGGTATCTCTGTCTCCTGTTGTACAGGAGTTACACAATGCTTTTGTTTTCTTTTCCCGTGTGTGAAATGTCTGGCACCAAAGTAACTCCGAGGCTTCTTTATCTGACTTCTCTGTCAAAATTAAGGATAAATACAGCAAATTTGATTAGCAGTGTTCATGAGATCAAGGAGTCTGTTTTACCATTCTGGGTTAAAAAGAATGATAAATGTGTATAATTAGGACTTTATGTGTGTCAAAATAATGCTTTGGTCCCAAGGTGTTCAGTCATACGTTGTGAGATAATAGAACATCATCTATGCTCTGTGGTACTTGGCATATATGTTTCTTAGACCCTTTCAGGTTAATCATTGATTCAGAGAACTTGTTTCAATGACCCAGATGGTCTCTTTGAGTCTTAAATTCCCATTAGACCAAGTGTGTGTATTAGTTATGTTTTATTGCAAGAAAACAAAGATTTTGGTGACACTAAGGTTCCTGCAGTGAAATGCAAGTTGCCTTCTGTGTGGGAGAGATCCTGGAAGTTCCTTTCTATTGTTTTGGGTTTTTTTCACAGTGTATCTAATGAAAAGACAGAAGTCTGTGTAGTTCTGTTTTTCTTTTTTTGTGTGTACATAGATTGTATTGACCTTGTGAAAACCTGAAAGCACTAAATTGGCCTCTTGAACAAAAGGAAATGCATTTCACAGAACAGACGATTCCCTGTAGTATTTATTCTGAAAGGTCACCAGTCACAGAAACATCAGAGGATGTAACTATGGCAAACCAACCCAATGTTAGCATAATGTTTGGTTATTTCCCTTCTTTGTTACTAGGTAATTGGAGCCTTTAGGAACACATTTGTCATTTATAGCACAGCCCCTTCCTACACAAGACTCTGATTCTTTGCAAACATGGATAAAAAAGGTATTTTTAAAAAGATTAGCATTTGAGTTTTATTGTCTGTGGTTTTAGCTTGATTTCACAAGGACATATTAAATGTTGTTCAGCATCAAAAACCTAAGCAAATGTTTGTTTTATCTATCAGAAAGCAAAGTCATGTTGTTCAAGTACTAAAGTCTTAACTCTAGATTAGTTGTGGTGTTTGGACTTAACTCTGTGCTTAAATGCTCTTTCAGACATACACTTCCCTGCTACTGAAGGTGATTGAGGAGCAAAACCAAAGGTGTGGTGTGTTTCTGTTTTGCACCGATTCCCATCTGTGGACTAGTTTGGAAGAAGGAAAATAGAAGCTCTGTGACCTTTCTAGCCTCTGATGGACACTGTGTGTTCCCTCCTGGGTTAGAGGAGTAAGCCAGTTTTGTCTGGTTTGGAGGTATGTATGTCTAGCTAGAATAGTTCAGAGAGATGCTTTTTTTCCCTCTTCCACATACAGACATAGAAAGTCTGGTTCCCTGTTGTAATAAAACATATATGGTATTTGTTATTCAAATCTCAAGGGGAAAAAGAAGTTGTAGTCAGGATGTTGTGGCCGAACAGTTTTGTAATTCTCTTATGTAAATAAGAAATAAGATATATGTATATAGTTTCTATTGTTAAAATCAGTTGTTAGAAGGGAGCTAAAATGGCCCCCATCTCCAAGCCACTACAAAAACACTTGTGCTGAGTCATCCCCCCTTCTGTGACGGAAACCTGAGAAAAGCCCGCGAAAACAGGAGAAAAGCCCGGGAAACTTGTTTACAACTTTGCAGACCCCTCAGGGTACGCCCATCATGAATATGGATGAAGCCTACACTATAAAGGGACTCAGTGCTGTCCTGTAAGGTCTGTGTCTTGGTAGAGCAGAGACTCCCAGCACACCCAGCGCTGTTCTGCTCACTCGCCGCTTGCTAATAAAATTTTATTCATCACTAAAAATTGAGAAGTGGTTATTTCCCACTAAATTACAATTAATCAATAACACCTGTTCTTATCTGATTCATAATCATTAATATCCATGGGAATTTCATGTCAGCATTTAAACTCTGGGAATACAGACCAACGCAAGTGAAAAACCTCCATGCAGCTGAGTACTGATAGGAGAACCAGTTTCTCCTCCTCTTCAGATGTGGTAGTGCTGAATAAGGAAGAGAGAGTCTTTTGTAATTGTCAGCCATTCTGTTACTGTCTTTCAAAGTGCTTGTTTTGAAGCTGTTACTTCCCTCCTGATGGCATTATGAAGGTCCATATAAAAATGCTGAGTTGGAAAAAAAAGTGAAGACATTCAGCCGAGCAAAACCAGTATGTTTACATACATGAGGGTAATTGTCTGTGGGGGAGCAGTCAGGAACAAAGGCTTTTCTCTACCAAGTTCTCTCTACCAAATGCTCTGTCACTTGTTACGATCATTTTTATGATGATGAACAGTAATTCTCAATCTCTGGGTTGTTAACTTGCCTGTTTTTCAATTACATTTTGTATATTTAAGTTTGATAGTTAAAGATAAGCAGCAGTACACTGAGCCAAATACTTAGGTACAAGGTAGAGTGGATGGGAGCAAAGGACAGTGTATTTGAAATGAGATTTTTAGCTTTTTTACATACCTAATAGTTTGAATCAATTACCTGGCTTTTCCTTTTTTACAAACTCTCTGCAGAATAGAACTTATGGCATGGAAAAAAGATGATTCACCTCTTAACACCTACTTTATCTTCACTGGCTTGTAATCCTAAGCAATAATCAAGGACTAGATTCTAAATGTTTACTAATTTGTGGAGTTTATTTGAAATGTCTGAACTAAGGCACTGAAGGTTTTTGTTTCCTACCAAAGATGGGCAACCAACAGCTCTGCCAGGGATCAGTTAAAGTTGTGGAGAGTAAATGCACCTGCAAATTAAGTTGTGATTGTCTAGTTGGACACAGAGAAACAGAGGTATCGGCAGGAAAAGCTTTAGAAGGAAAAGGTTCTTGCTGTTTTGTGACTGCTGCATGCTTTTTTTCAGTTGGGATGAAAGACGGCAACCACAATCTCTAACCACATCTCAGCACTGCCAGAGAATAACTGTAGAAACCACTTGGGCCACGACAAAGTCTGGCCGCAGGGATGGGCAGGCTGGTAAGACCAGGATACACCTGTGTACTCTTCTGACTGTTATTCCCTAGTCTTGGCTATTGTTGTTATGTTCTAGTCCAGACAGCTTTTTCCAGGTAGCGTTCATACCGCCTTTCCTGGACATTCAGCCTGGCACTTGGGCCAGGAGATCTATCTATGCCCTATTTGTCATCAGTGAAGTGAAAGAACACGCCTCCTGAGGGCTGTTCAGACTGCCAAAGCTAAACTCCCGCTTAGACAGGAGTGCCTTTCTCCATCTTTCTCATCCTTGATGAAAGTGAAGGGGAGATGAGCTTCAACTCTGTGCAGGGGAACCGGGCTTTTTATTAAATCAACAGGTTTTGTTTAAGTGTCACAGAAGGCATAACTGAAAGGAGCCTGCACTGGGAGGTGGGTGGGGAGAAAAGGAAAGGAACTGATGGTCTCAATATAATCTTTCTTGGCCTCAATCTGGCAAAGATTTAGGCATATGACTAAATTTATGCCCTTCACTTCCTCTATCATCTGCAATCAGTTTCCCCTCTCAGATGCGTTAGTGTTGGGGGAAAGCAGAATTCTCGTGCTAGCTAGCTGTTGTCATAGTAAGGCTTAGCTTTCCTGTGATGGCACTGATAATACTAGAGCACTTTGGGTCCCTTTCTAAGTACTTTGTCATTGCATTTTCCAGATAAGAATTCTACACAGTTTTAGAGCTGGTTTTGTCCCGTTTGATTTACACATTTATCATATGTCATTATATAGTTATGTTTGACTGTTAGTCTTCTAGTCCTGCAATTTAAAGGGAGAAAGAGCATTAAAACATATTCCAAACAGGTGTCTACCTAAGGCTAGTTGTTTTTAGTACGTTTTTTTCCCAGTTCTGAAAAGAAATTAGGAAGAAATACTGAACTCCTAGATGTGGTTCTTTCCTTTTGATACATGTGATATGTGAATATACCTAAGCCAACAGTATCTGATTTTTTGCAAGAAATGCTATTAATATTTTCATGTTACTTTATTAAGCTGTACTGTATTTGCTTTATTTTCAAAGGGGAAAAAATGAATAAGAACTAGTATGACTTTCCTGTAATATAGAAACAGGGTAAACATAGAATAGAAATGTAAACAGAAATGGCAGAGTGCCAGCAACCCCTTGAACATAAATCTGCCAGCAGCTGTGCCAGAAGTCTGTTTCATTACACTCTTGGCATTGGTTAATAGAGTTTGTGTAAATTGAGAAGATGTGTACATGCTACTTCTCTCCAAAATACGACCAAAGCTTTGTATCTGCATGGCTTTGAATTAGAATAACACCACTGGTGCTCTGTAAGATTTTTTTTTTGGTTCTTGGGTAATGGATTTACCTGTGGACTGCACCTGTTTGGTGCTTATTTTAGCTTAGTCTCAGACCAAGGACATAGGAGGTCCACAGAATGAGGGAGGACGAGCCTAAAAATTTCAGGCCAGGTTGCCTGTGATAACATGCCTGAAAGGGTGTTTTGGTTTGGTTTGGGTTTTGGGGTTTTTTTTCAGTTCCATTGGTTTTGAAACTGTAAGGGCTGGAGCACAGCATATTTGATCCTGTGGCAGAGTATCTTAAGCCCAGGGTAGTCATTAGTTTGCTGAAGCTGACTTGTAGAGTTAGAGAATTGCAGCCTGGCTCTCTGTGTTTATAAACAAATAAATAGAGGTGACAAAAAGATGGGAGTCTGAAGTGCAGGCGGGGATGGAATAATCCAGGAAGTGTTTGCTGTGCAAATGTGTAATATGCAGTGAGTCAGTGTAGCAGACTTGTTCACTGTTCTGAGTCCATTTGTGTCCTGGATTTCTTCAGTGTACTACGTGTTTGTAGTCCTCTTCCCACCAGATTGCTAGTGAAATATATAGGAAAATATTTTAAAATAAGCAAGTAGTTTCCACCTACTCCTGTTCAGAAAAGAAAACAGAAATCCTGAGTAAACGTTAATATTGAAAGAACTGTAAGCATCCTCAATTTTGTTTGCCAATATTGCATCTCTACCTGGATTGTTGTCTTGCAGGTTAGACTGAAAACTGAAGTGGCTCACAGGGTTTATTTATAAAGTTAGGATAAAAGGAAGAGGAAAACTTCACTTTGGTTGCACCAAAGGGTTAGAAATTCAACCTGTAATACATGCCATGACTTCATTGACGGGTGTTGTAGTTCTACCTAGTTCTTGATTTGCAACAACTTATATATATATAAAATATACAGAAATTAATATAAAGGGATGTAGAGTAGACAGTAATATACTGAATGTGTATCTGTGGTATAAAGGCAAGAGAGTGCAGTACCTCTTAAAAACAATACCTGCTTTCAGCCAGTTGTGCTGTGATGCATCATCTCATAAATAGTATGGATAAAAAACCAGCAGACAGCAGGTCTTGAGCCAATGGCTCAACTGTGAGAGTAGCAGGATAGTTTATTTCTGCTTTTTGTCCTGTTTTGAAGAGGTGACATTATCACTTCCATCATATCTCTTCTGGATTGTGTTTTCTAAGACATTCCAGATTTTCAAACACTAAGTATAATGTGAGACCTTCACATCACCAATTTAGCTCCAGTGTAGAATATGAGAAGAGCACAGGGTGTCTACATCAGGCAATGAGTTCATGAAAAGCTGTACTGTGGTTCTACCTGTGGCTCACAGATGATGCAGAATAGGGTGAACAATTCATATGCTCCCAGTTTCAACTTTATTAATGCAAAAGGCTCAGGTCTTTTTGCCCTGAATGCCAAATGGATTGCACTGTAGTTTGCTTGTGCCCAGAACAAGCAATGCTATATACACCTGAGAACATGAGATTACTTCATTTTAAACCCTTACAGATGATCCCGTAATACATCAAACACTCTAGTTTTATTCCCGTTGTCTTAGTTTACATTGCAGAAGAGCTGAAGAATTCTGAAATCAGAACTGAAGAGGGTATGTAAAACCTTTCATTCCAAAATTCAACAAGTGTAAACAAAAATTATATGTAAAAGGTGATACTTTGCAGTGCAGAAATCAGTTCATGTGATATTCGCCAGTACAAGAGTCTGAAATTGTTTTGATAAAGCAGCACCTTGGTCTGAAACTTGATATTTCCACAACAATACAAAATGTTAGGAAAGTGTTTTCTTCCATTCGTGCTGGAGAGCTTACAAGATCAGGGAAACTTGCTCACTTAGAGGACTCACTCACAAGGACTCATCTGTCCTTGTACATAAAACCTGTCAACTGATTTGGACCGTCTTTAATGTTGCTCTGTTTCTTATTTTCTCCAGCATTATTTGATGTGACATTTGTTGTTGTTATGTGCCATTGGTCTACACTGCCCCTGAACTTTTCAGTGACCTGAGCATAATTGTGCAATATTTACAGCAAAATATTAGGGAAATATTTAATTAGAAATAAAAGATTGTAAAGAACCTCAGTAAGGTGTCTAGGCCATGCCTTTTCCTTGCTTTAAGTCAGGATCAGCTCAACCTAGACTGTTCCTCACAGATATTTAATTTTTCCTAAAAAATTGCGGCAATGGACAGTTGAGTCTTCCGGTGCAGTCTAATGCTTGTCTAACTTCATTCTAGGAAATGCCTGAAGTCTAAAGTGAATTTCCCTTACTGCAGTTACTGCTTAGGAATTCCTTCTAGTTTCTCAGCAACTGTGATATATCTCCTTTGCTGTTAGCTGTTCCAGATTTGAATATCTCTTCAAATCTTTCATTTCCTAGACTAAAACTTGATGTTTTCATTTAATCCTTTGTTAGTCATTCCAGAAGTTTACTGCCTGAAATTGAGCACAGCACTTGAAACAGGTACTGTATTCCATTGCAGAGCCAGTGGGCTGCTATCCTACCACGAGGGAATGTAAGCGTGCAGTTAAAGGTGACTTCCTTTTGTTGCACTAAGGTAAAAAGTTGCCACCCTTCAGCTGAGATACAGTAACTGCCTATCTGTCTGCTCTGCAGTTGCAGAGAAAAACAGATTTGCAGGAATGATCCCCTGTTCTGCATCGGGTGGGTTGGTTGTGGAGTCAGTTTCTGTGTCAGACATAGAGAAAGGGGCAACCGTTGCCAGCTGGGGACAGAGCAGCAAGGATTCCTCATGCCCTGAGAGGTCTGAATTAACAAGGAAAGTTGGCAAAGCGTAACCAGCCAGCTGCCTAGAACTGCTAACAAGTGGTATGAAGGTCCCTGCCAGTCAAGGCAGCGGCCGCCTTGTTTTTAGTTTAAACATAATTCAGTAAGTTAGGGAGTTCTCAAAGAATTTCACAGGTTTGGAAGCACTACAGCTCCTTCTAGCAGTAAACATACATAGCATGCTTGCCTTCCTGCCCTCTTCAGGGCAATCGCGTTTGGGCTAGCAATTACAGCAGTTGCTTATGCATTAGGATATGAGGAAAAGGAAAATTTGGAGTGTTTTAATCATCAGAACACTAGTTACTGGTTTTTAGGAAGAAAATTCTACTTGTTCTTTGTTCTCAAACGTGCTTTCTTCATTTCCCCAGCTTCATGCGCCTGTTTTTCTGTGGCTTGCTCCCAGTTACCTAAATATAATGTTGTGTCCCTAGCCCAGAAGGGGAGAGAATGTCACATTACCTCTTAGGAAGCAGTTGCTTAATACAATGTCCCTTTCTGGAGGCAATTAGAATAGCTCTTCATTCTTTGTAGGTGTTTTTCAGGGGAGGGCCTGTGTCCTGTACTAATTTTAGGTGTAAGGAGGAGAGACGATGTGACCTGGTTTTAGTTTAAGAACAATCATCCATGTAGGGACTGGCAGTTTGTGTGAAGAAATGACCTTCATGTGCAGGGCCAGAATTCAATTACCGCTTCTTTTCAAGTACACGCATGGCACCGCAGCACAGCTCACCCGGTTTTATGTCCACTTGATATTTAATATATTTCATTCAGAAAATGGTGTTTTTACACTTGGCTGTCTCAAGGGTCAGAGAGTAAATCAGTGTCACAGGATTACCAGTGCTGCACAGGGAAAGCCAAGATACTAAAAAAGCACGAGGTCAGACGCATTCAAGGTCACACTAGCCCCACTAAGCTGTTGAGGAAACAACGTGACTACGCAGACAAAAACTTGAACGTTGATGCTGATGCCCAAGTAACTTTTTGTGCGGGGTACAAGGCACACCTCGAGTCACAGGAGCGTGCGGGTGGGTGCCCTGAAGCGAAAATGACCCCGCAGCCGGTTACTGGGGCCAGGGGTGCCGGCTGCCGGGGGGACCGTGCGAGTGGGGGCCGCCCCAGCGCCCCCCCCCCCGGCGCGCTCCCGGAGCCCCGCAGGTGCCGGCGGCGGCCGGGAACGCGCACGTTAGCCGGGCGTTGGGGAGGCGGGGGGTCGCCGCCGTGTCCCCGGCGGAGGACGGCGGCCGCCCCTCTGCAGCGCGCTGCGGGCAGGACGCCTGCGCCGTGCGCTGCCGGCGGCGGGGGGCGGGCGCCGCATCCCCAGCGCTCGGAGCTGCGGGCACGGGCGCCTGCATGAGCGGAGGCTCCACCGCGCCCAGCCGGAGCTGAGCCGGGAGACAAAGGGGAGAGGTCTGCCGCCATGGGGGAGCCGTTCCGTGCCCAGCCCGCCGCCCCGGCGGGGCCGCCATCGCCCGCCGCCTCCTGCTCGCTGCTCGGCGGGCTGCTGCAGAACGGCTTCCACCCCCCGAGCCAGCCGCTGAGCCACGGCGGCTGCGAGGAGGCGCCGCACCCGCTGCTGCTCCGCCCGGAGCTGCCGCCGCTCAGCCACGGCTCCGTGGCTAAGAAATGCCGGCTGCGCCGGAGGGTGGACTCGGGCCGGCGGCACAGGCCACGTAAGTGACGAGCGCGGCGGGCTCAGCGCGGCAGCACTGCGGGGCGGCCCCCTCCGTGCGGCGCTGCCGCGGCCCGGCCGGGCCGGCGTCGCCATCGGCCCCGCTGTCAGGCGGCCGCGGGTCCTACCCTGCAGATCGCCGCCCGGCCGGGGCTGGCGGCCACCCGGCTCCCGCGCCGCGGGCGTTCCCCCCCGCCGGTGGCGGCCCGGGCGGGCGGAGCGAGGGCCCCCGGTGCCGGCCAATGCGGCGGCGGCGCCCGGGCACAGCCCCGCTGCCGCGTGGGCCGGGCCCGCCCTGCGCCAATGGGGCGGCGGCGGGCGGGGAGCGGCGGCCCGGCACAAACGCGGGCGGGCGGCGGGCGGCATCTTCGTGCCGTGCTGTGCCGTGTCCCGCGTCGGGCGGCGCCCAGGGTCCTGCCGGCCTCCGCCGCCTCCTGGACGCGCCCATGAAGCTCATAGAGCCCAAGCAGCGCTGTGAGTAGCGCCTGGGCGGGCGGGGGTCGGCCTGGGTGCCGCTGTGCGGCGGGAGGGCGCAGCGGTCTTGGTACATGCGCCTTCTCCTTCCCCAGAGGCTGGCAGAATTAAGAAAAAAGTAGACCTGGGAGCTGAGTGCAAATCATTCGGACTGAGGCGGGGGGGGGGGGGGAGTATATTGCAAGCACGATAAATTTGTAATACACTCCTTACGGTCATTGCTTGTGGCTTTGGTTGGTTTGGGAGATGTTCATGAACTGGCTGCTCATGTTTTGTTGCAAGGCTGTGAGTCTCAGACATCCATATTTGTAATGTACTTAATTGTATAAAGTTTGTTGATTAATGGTATGTTTTACTTACTTGATTACAGCTGACTTCTTACATTTAGGTATGGAGCTATTCAATAATTTCATGGTGAAACTCTACAAGTAAAGCAATCCCATGGAATTGGAGTACTCTGTTTCTTTACAGTCTCACTTTGCTAGCCCTTCAAATAAAGCAAACGAATGTTTTCTTCTTTGTTAAAAGTTCAGCATGTTCCAAAAGGGTAATCAAGGATAGTCAGGATCGCAGCTACCTGCTGCCAAAACTTAAAGATGTTTCTTACTCAGTAGGAAGTAGTGTGCATTCAGCTAGTCTGGATTACTACTTTTTTCTTTCTTTTGAAATGAATACTTAAAAAACTTTTCTGTATAAGTCAGAAGAATAGTCAGAAGGAGCCTTGAAGAGCTGCAGCTTTCACAAGGCTACTTATTAGCCAGTGCCTTCTCTGGCGTTTTTAAATGTTTTGCTGAGCTACACATGCTATTTTACCTTAGAATGTTCTCAGTATTGATTAATCATACATAGTATTTGTAGATATTTAATTTAGTCTTCTACCAAATTTAGCGTATTGGTGACAAAATCATTCTCTGACACAAACTGGTTTTGTAGTCTTTGTCTAGCTTCACACTTTCATTCAGGAACAAAAACTGCAGAACTTGGACTAACTTATGTTTTGATTTGGTGTAACTAAGAAGGGTCAGCACTTGCATATCAAACCCTTCATAATGTTAAAAACTATTTTGAAACAAAGAACGAGGCTTTTATGTATTCATGTAATCACTTGAATAAGAAAGAATGGGGAATTTGGTATTTCCCTCATGTTACCGAAAAACTCGGAATAAAACTTATCAACACCAATTTGATGCAGATAAGCAGACACTTCTTTATTAACGGCCGGGTGCGCGGGTGAATCCTTTCACCAACGACGCACACCATGCACCAAAATCATACATCTTATGTGGAACGTACTCATACATATTCATTAAGTATTCATGCATAAACATAACAATTCCTGGAAATCATTATCATACTCTCCTCCTATTTCCGATTCTGCACAGTAGAGTCCAGAAGCACCTGGAAATGGGTCTGGGGTGTAATGTGAGTCGGTGGGTAATGAGTCGGTGGTTGCGATCTCCCCCTGTCGGAGTTACCTATTGCCTGAGGACACTGTTTCTTGGCTTAAACTTACATGTTGCTTCAGCCGATTTCCCTATTTTCCCATTAATTTGGATTCTGACATCTCTCTGCATTCTTTCAGGTTATTAAATACCTTATAAGTAAAATTATCTTGAATCTTAAGCCTGTTAGCTATAGTTCTAAATGTTCCTACTAGGTGATTCTGACCAATTCTTTCGGCCTTGGTACAGGGCTGTACAGGGGAGTTCGTAGTAGCCTCGGTTCCTGTATAGAGTGCAAATGCAGCATAGGATTTTTACTAAATATCTCTTATAATTCTATATTCCTATTAAAATTAAACAAATTAATACTAATCTATATTAAATCAATAACATATCAAATCAGTAACATTGGTATACTGCTGTTGGATTGGGGTGTATTTATTTATTTAAAGTCTCATGAACAGCAGCTTGTAGTTGGCACCACCTGTCAGCTTTTCAGTGACCAGTATAAAAGGAGCTGATGGTTTGTTTCTTTGGGTGGAGGTAAGCCTGGGGTGTTTGTCATCTCTGCTGGAATCTGCTCTTAATACCTGTTTAACAGAGCATCTTGTCTCAGGGA
Source organism: Strix aluco (assembly GCF_031877795.1). Taxonomy (NCBI): domain Eukaryota; kingdom Metazoa; phylum Chordata; class Aves; order Strigiformes; family Strigidae; genus Strix; species Strix aluco. Next base: position 115,286 of record NW_027436536.1, read on the forward strand.
CTTCTTTTCTAATGCGTATTAGGTGATGATTGCTGGGAGTTCTGTGTTGTTACTTCATATCAAACTAGTTGTCAACAAAATCCCTTTGAATATTGGAGCATTTTTAAGAAAGAAAAGAATGTGGTAGAATTTTCTTCAAGCAATTGCAGTAGAAGCCCTAAAAGCATAGATCTAGAACAAAAAAAAAAAAAAATTTTGAAAAACATGGCAAAAAATGAAAGGCGAAGCATTGAAGAAGTGGTCATAGGACTCGGAACTGACCTTGTTTTGGTTCTGTTGTTCTGACTTACCAAAAATATTCTGAAAATAAGAATTCAAAACAGTAAGTGGAAACATGCATATACTGATTATCCTTAAAGATTCTGTAAAATGTAGGGAAATTTTATTACAGCTGTGCTCATAGAACAGGAAGAGGAAGATGTATCCTCAGGATATTTTCCTGCAATTTTGGAGCGTTTTTGCCAGACTTCCAACAGTGATGTGATAAAAGCTTCCAGACCTCTCTGTTTGGAAGAGCTCAGCCTTGGGTAATTTTCCTGCCATCCTCAGCATGGGCCAAGGGGAGCTGGGGGGGCTGAAGCTTTGGCAAGAGCATGTTTTTTTTTTTTCCCCCTGCAACTTTCTCTGTCAAATGGCCCTCAAGAAAAATAGCCTTCGCTTGTGCCTTAGACCCAGAGCCAGCACATGGTTCATCAAATGCATCTGTTATCTAAGTGCAGTGAAAGGTGGGGAAGGAGGGAAGAAAACAGGTGAAAAAAAACAGTTTGTTTTTTGTGGGTTGTTTGTTTGTTTGTTTGTGGTGATGTGGGTGTGTTTGGGGTTTTTTTTAATAACTAATTAAGTTCTCTGATTTGATTTCTTCTATGCCCAGGTAGCACCCATGCCAGCAGGAAAGGGTGAGGGGGCGATGAGGCCCCTGGGTGGGAGAGGAGGCCAGAGCCCACCTGGGGAGGCAGGAGGGGTTGAAGTGTCTCACAACTGTTGGCTGGGGGATTTGGCAGACCTGACAGCAAACAAAAAGGAAAATCAATATTGTGTTTTGTTTCTACCCTTAAGAAAGGAAATATTTTAAAAGGAAAAAAAAATCAAGAAAAACGATGAATGTATTTCTTTCAGTACTGAAAACAAGAACCAGATTCATACTGCCAGATTCGGTCTGCAATCACCCTTCCTTTACTTTTTGAATATTATTGAGGTACACACGTTTATGACTGATGAGCTTTCTTAATGGAAAGCAGCATGTCTGGCAGCAGTGTGACAGCCGCAGGGATTTCCAGCTGGTGCCCCGGCTGAGTAGGTAAATGGCTTAGGATGCAGGTTGCACCCCCCTGCAGATGTTGTTCTGAGCCCTCTGCAGTTCCAGACTGCACTGCACTCTTCATGCTGGTCTTAGAGCCCTTCCCTCAGCTGGCCTCATGTGAAGGATTGCAGCAGAGGAGTGGGAGGCTCCATGGGAATTTCCTTTGCTGAGCCATCAGGGCTGGTCTGACCTGTGCTGTTGTGTTTTAGGGCACTGCCAAGCACAGGAGTGTTCTTCTGCCTGGCTGGGGCATTCCTGCCACGTAGCATTCCCATTTCTTAGTCTGAAGGACTCTGTTTCAACAACCCAGTGAAGTTGTGTAAGATGTATTTAACACTTAGTAAACAAGCCCTTGAGCTGGCTCATGTGTTTTTGCAGTTAATTTAGTACTTTACTAAGCGCAGCTACACTGTTGGTTTCTAAATCTGGTGCATTCGGTGTCTTTTTTTGTCCATACAGCACATTTAAGAAGGGTTTTACTAATTGCAGTTCAGTAGTTCAGACCTGTTGTATGTTGAGATCACTCTAATTGCATTCTCAGAGTATACATAGAGCTTGATGGTGACGCTTATGACTTTATTTCGTTGAAATTGCTACTCCCATCTCATCCATGGAAATGCTTTCTGTCTGAAACACAGCTGCATTATGATTTGCTGTGATAAATGTTAATTGATAAATGAGAGTCAGCGTCTCTTGTTTGAACCTTATTACAGATTCCAAATTAAAACTCAGAAAGCATTTTTCTGGATGCATGAATGGTAAAAGGTATGGGGAAGAATAGGTTTTGGAAAATATGTAGAAGATCCCACAACTGGACAGGCATCATGTTTTTAGCACGGACTGATTCTTGCATTAATCATTAAAGCGAACACTAAAGTGACTCCCGTGCTAATGGATTAAAGCAATGCACTTAACAATATGTATTCCCTGCTCATTGATGTGTGAAAAATCTTTGTTTCCAGCTTTTGTGAATATATTTAGGAAGGAGGTGATTGATGCTCCTGCTACATGCAGTTTTATTGCAACTCAGAGCTGCAGCTGCCTCAAGTTCAGCAAACAGAATCTCCAAGTAAAGATTAAAAGCAGTTTCCGTCTGTGGGAATACAGTAATTCCTGAACTGGGAGAGGTCTGGAGCCCAGTGCTGGTGACCAGATCTCAAAATCATTGCACTTCAGCCAGCAGTGGGAGCTCTCTGGAGCAGATTTCTATTTGTGTTCATTTATTAGCTAATATGTGCAGCTTCATTTTGCATGGATGATGTAGCTGATGCATGTGAGGTCCACAGTGCCTCACAGTCAGGTCTTCACATGTTTATCCGCATTAGGAACCTTGTGGTGGGAGTACAAATGCACCATGATCACTTGGAAGACTTACGAAATGACACAGCAGCTCTGATCTGTCAGTCCAGTTCATGATTTCAGTCATTGTCAGTGCAAGATCTGCTGGATTCATACAAAGGTGTATTTCAACACCAGGTTTGTTTAGAAAGGGTAGGAGAGTGAATTTGTACTGATGTATATTCAAACTGTCCTGGCACCAGACTCTTCTGTTGATTTAACTCACCTTAATGCCATAATTCATTAGAACCAACTCCATGGATACATGTACAGTAAGTGATGCTTTGTACTGAGCAGTGGCAAAGAGCAAGGGTTGTTTTCTGTTTAACACGTGTACAGCACACACAGGTTTGCTAGTCTAATTCTACGTACATATGGATCTATCTTAAGGTTAATTTTTTTTTTAGATGAACACCTGTAGTTCTGCATAGTGGAGCCTGTTGACTTCAGAAAGTATAATTGCATGTGAAATTGTCACACAACCCTTTCCACTTAGTTCTGTTTAAGAATTTTGCAGTAAGCAGGGTGCTTTATCCCAGCCTGTGAGATAGCGATGTTGGTTTGAGTTTAATAGGAGTGTGTTTAGTGTATGTGTTCAGAATGTAATATGTGTGTTTTTGTGGATGTTGACAGTGCTTACGTATTGTATAATGAGCGTTGTCTGTTTTAAAGATTGGATAGAGGATTGCTAGGTTTTAAGAATGAGGGGGAATTGTTTCTGTTACTATTTGGTGCATCAACGTCCCTTCCTTATGCCTCTGCATTGTCTATGTTTCTCTGTTTTTACTCTCTTCATTTATTGTAGAATGTGCTTCTTCCAAAAATTGTGTTCAGAAGACCGCTTAGAATATGGAATTTAATGGCATAGGAATGAAAGACTAATTAAAATGAATGGATTGTGAGGATGTGGGCTTGGGCTGGAGGAGAAGGAATGGGCGTACGTGGCAGGTGAACAAGGAGGCGGTGGGTGATACGGAGCTGTGGATGAGGTTGTGCTGTTCTAATAATGCCTTCAGTGTCCTTAAAGTTGATCAAACTGCTGTGGATTTTAGAAGGTGACTCAGGCTTTGTTTCTGTGGTCTAGTCTGTACAGATGTACAAGTGCAGTGTTTGGTTAAATTTGTGCCAGCTCCATGTAGGTGCTGGGATCTGTCCATGGGCAGCTGACAGGAGGTGGATTGGAGATACCTGAGCTTCAAACATAGAGTGAGGAAAACAGAATTCTGCCTCTGCACTGCTCTGCTAGCAGTAAGGCTTTTGCTTTTTCTCTCTCTCAAATGGTTTCTTCTAATATTCCTCACTCTCCTCTCTGTAAGATCACTTTTGTCTATAAAACTTACTTTGCCTTATCATCATCTTTTTTCCTCTTTTTTTTCCCTCAATCCTCTTCTTTTCCTCAGGATTCTTGTAGGATTCTTAGCTGTAACCTTTCCTGCTGCCTCTGCTGGTTTGGCTTGCGGTCTCGTGATTGATGACTGTGCTTCTGACCTTACTCTTTAATTTCTACAAACCTGTGTGGCACCCCTCAGAAGTGCCTTTGAGTGGCTGGAGCTGAAACCTGGATGAACAGTTCTTACTGAACCTGTTTGCCTTCGGGTGGCCATCATGAGACCGTAGTTGGTGGAACTTGGTCAAGAAACTCTGGTTTTCATTGTAATATCCCTAAATAATTAAGTGTGCACACCAATCTGTGTGGACTAGAAACGCAGCACCATAATTTTCCATACCCTGCTGCTTCATTTATTTATACATTTTTAATTATATTTAAATTTAAAGCTCTGCTTTCTAGGAATACTTTTTCCATGACTTTTTTTTTATATTCCAACTACACTAATTTATTTCTTCATACGCTGTCCCGTTCTGCTTAATTCTGTAGTAAAACCAATGACAGACAACTTGCTTAAGAGCAGTACAGGTAAGGCCGTGTAGTTCAAAAGTAGTTACTTGTTTGAAAAGAATTTGTAACTTGAATGAGTATCATCTGACAGTATGTACAGTAAAACTTTAAGGTGGTTTGCTCTTTCTCTTGTTTGAAGTAGAATAAGATTTTGCTTTAGGAAATTGGCTTCTTTAGAGCAGTTGAGTACTTTCAGAAGTATTCAGTGTGCACATCTCTATATAACTGAGAGTGAAGCAGCAATAGGAGATTTATCAGCTGACTGATGCTGATTACAGACATCTAGTTCTGCAAATAATTTGTTTTCTTTCAGGTAAAAAATGAGGATACAGTAATTTTTCACCCAGTTAAGTCCACAGTGTATTAACTTTCTTTGCCAGTATGGATTTTCTGTATCAATGGTGATTTTGAGAAGAGAGACCTTTTATTTGCTCGTGGAAGAGGCCAAGCAGCACACACTGGCCCATTCCCTCATTCAGACTGCAGCTGGAATTGGGTAGTGAGGCTTGTAATGGACTAAATGAGCTGTCGGAACTTTGCACTCCCTGAATAAGATTCAGCAAGCTTTTTCCTAGTTTTTAGAAGAAAGAAGATACTGAAAATTGAGATCTTCATGTACTTTGTACAAGAAGTAAATTTAACTTAGGAGATCCACACATAGAGACGTACACGCAGTTGCTGAAGTTTTATTCTTTAACAATGAATGAGTCTGATTCTGAAAATTCCCAAGTTTGTGGGAAATCCCAAATTCTGAAGTTGGAAATGGCTTTAAACTCTGACGCTGTTCTGGTGTTTGACCATCAGCGAGAACCTTGTATAACTTTGTCTGAAGTTACCCTTCTGTAATGTCATTGTCTGTAGGGTGGGTGTGTGGCTCCGGTAACACCTACAAACCACCCAGGGCATTTGGATGAAAAAATTCTGAGAAGTCTTTGGATGATGATGATTTTACAAGGTAGTTTTTAAAATAGCACTTTGAGGTTTGAGTGGTGTGGGTGTTTTTGTTTGTTTGCTTTTTCTTTGTCTCCTCTTGAAACATTGTTTAAAATGGTGATAAAATGTGTTCCTCTGGCCTTGTGCAGTTTTTCTAAGTGTATGGGGTTTGGGGGTTTTTTTTGGTAATGGTCTTTACTGGAGGTTCTTTGTTGCTTGCAAAGTTCATTCTGTATGTCAGTTGAATCTGAATTTAGTTGTAAAACATGAGGCCTTGGTTTGTTCCTGTAAATTGCTGGGTCATCTTGGTTGACTATACTATGAAATCTAGTATTTGGTGAACTCTGTAAGATAACTCTGCGTTAGAACAATTAGAGACAGTGTGGTGCCACTGGCTCCTTGTGGACAAGCCCTTTGGAAGCTGCACTTCTGCTTTAGTTCAGGGGGTGGTTAAAGTGCTGCAGAGGCTCAGACAAGGCAAAGGCCTCCCAGGTTCTGCCACACAGTTCACACGATCTGCTACGCGCGGGGTTCTCCATCATGCAATGATGCAGTAGGATATTCACATCAACAAGGCTTTATTAAAATACTTGTCATTTGAATCCAAAGGTAACAGACAGACAACCTTCAGTTTTTTCAGGAAAAATATGTGTGGTCGTTTTATTATCAATTTAACATTGTCTTCTAAACCCAGACTCTGTTGTGGATTTAATTTTAAGTTGATCTCTGCTCAGTAAAATACTTAAACCTATGGTAGATTTTTGCTGCAAACAATGGCTTAGGTGAGACTTTTCTTTTTCATAGTTGTTTTCTGTTATGAGAAAGTAGAGATGTAAAGAAAACCAGGGGTGTTCTATGTATTAAAGCATCCCTAACTGTCACACCACCGGGTGGTTCCCTTGTCTGCCTCCTGCAGTTCCAGGTTCTGAGCAGTACCAGGAATTTGGATGTTCAGATCGTCTGACGTGGTAGGAAGGAGTACTTGAGTGTGTGTTTTATCTTTACCACTTACCTGGAGTGAAACAAGAAATTTTTTTTTTTTTGCTTGTTCAGATTTATTTGAAGGAATAATGTAATTCTAGTAGTGAATCAAAGGCAATTTTTTTACCCATTTCCTGAAGCCATAGTTATAGGCAAATAATAGTGTTTTTATCTGCAGTGAGAACATGTGTACATTGTGAGTGGTCCTGGTACAATGAAGTGTTGATTTCAACTATTTCACTTGTTCTGATTTCTGCTGTCATTTAGCTTGTGCCTTAAGTACTTAGTGAGCAGCCTTTTATTTATTTATTTTCTTAAAAAGGTACTGTTATACTCTTAAAGACGAAGCATTGCAAGTATTAAGTGATTGTGAATGTAGTGTCAGAGGATTAAAGCCCGGAGCTCACTTTCCCTGTGCAGATACAGTGGTTCCTTGTTCTGGTCAGTGTGATGCCGTGGAAGAGACTGATCACTGCAATATCTCCCTGCACAAACTGCCCTGAGATCCTGCTGATGGCCAGGCTGCAGCATCAGGCTTCAAGTCTCTTGATGTGAGTCCTTCTGTTTGAAACCCTCAGGGAAGAAGTGTACCTGTGATAGTGCCTGGAAGAGTTAACTTGTTCAGTTTTGAAATTAGGGCAATTTTTCTAATTGTGCTACTTCCAAGAGCTGTTCTGTTGTTGGTTTACCTTTCATATATGGGAGGTTCTGCTTTTGAGAGGCAAAAAAGTTCTGTAGGATTTAAAAAGATCAGTTTTTATAACACCGATTTCTGATCAGGTGTACATAGGGAGGTGGCCAAAGGTAATACCAGCAGTGGTGACTCTGAAAATCTTGGAGTAAAAAGCCTTGTTCACATTTTTTAATATTTGATTAAACAGTTTAGAAGGATTTCCTGGTACAGTTATTTGGGCACTAACAAATGGTCAGGCTATTGTAATATGTATGTTAAGCTCTCTCCAACGTTCAGGTGTAATCAGGATCCTGAACCTGGTATTAGCCCTCTCACTGATCATATGGGCCGGGTATATCGATGGAGTGACACTGAATGTCTGCAGGTGCCTGACTTGTCACACACACGGCACCTCTGGGCATGTGAAGCAGGTGGAGTCTGCAGGTGTGCAACGGTCAGCAGGTGTGTATTGTATGAAAAAGGACCTGTCAGTCACACAGTGTGTTCCCTGGGTTTCGGTGAGAGCATTTCATGGGTAGAGCATTACACCAATGATCCTTCTCCCAGAGGCAGGAAAGGCGAATCACCGGGACACTGGTACCTGCCTAAAGTCACCAGAGAGTCTGCTGGCAGGAGCTGCCTCTGCATCTCATAAATCTCTTGTCCATTTTATGTCCACACAACCACAAGAAGACATTCGTATTGAATTATTTTCTTAAAAACTCTGGAAGTGCTGCTCTATTGTTACAGGCATTGTATTTCAGAATGCTTTCAGGTGTTTTCAAGCGTTATAATTCTCCATATTCAGAGAAAAGAGGAAAAACGCAGACCCATTTTTTTTTCTTGCACCGAAAAAGGGTTTCACACCCAGATGCAAAATCCCCTCCCAAAGCAGATTTTACAGCTCAGTTATTAACCCGTGGAAAAGAATTCACACTGGGAGTGCTGACAGTTCCCTAATTACAGAGATTCTAATAGAACCCGTAATAATAAGGTAGCACCCAAGTTCGCTGAGCTGCTGTGTCAGCTGTCGAACCCAAGCTCACAGAAATCTCTTTCTGAGTGGAAATGTGGGGTGGTGCCATTCAGGGCTGGTTTGCATCTGCTGTTCTCGGTGAGCACGCCGGCTGATGTATGAAACGGTGTTTTCCTGCCATTAGGGCTGCCTGGCCTGCTGCTGGAGGTGTGTCTGAACACAGCTGAGGTTATCTCTGCGCCTTTGAAACGAAACCCAGTGCATTCTTAGACTAGATAAACACCAGTGTTATTCTGGGCAATTGAGGAAGGATTAGCAGTGTTAAAAATGTTAATTTTTCTTTTTCGTTAAAAAGATCCTTAAGGCAGACTTCACTTTGAAGCAGCGGTATTTCAGTTACAGTGCAATAGTCTCCACAGCAACACTTGCCCACACGGGGTGGGAAACTGATACACCAGTGACCCAATTTTTCAAGGTCTGTCCACTTTCCATTCTGCTGTGTCATAAGCTAAAGATTTTTCCAACTTACTTTAGACTATAGAAACTAGTTAATGGAGTTGGACTTGGTGAGAGCAAGGGCCTTGAAGGGGCATTGCATGTGCAGTGCTGGCAGTTCCCCTGCGGAACAAATCCTGTCCCAGGTGAGCTGCCGTCCAGAAGTGAGCACTGGGTCACGCTGGGTGCTGTGGGCAGACCACAGTCTCTAGGAGCAGCTGATACTTGGACTTTTTTTCTGGGCTGTGAACACACTGCCAACACAACACCTGGTAGTGCCAAACCAAACATCTGAGCCTGGGTCCTTCTAAGAATTGACTTGATTGAGCTGTAACTGGTAGTCTGGTGTGCTGCGAGACTTCTGGAGTAGGAGAAAGATAGAAAGGGTTGCTGCTAAAAACAAACATCTTCTGTGCTTGATTTTTAAAACATACTTTCAATATGGGATGAAAAAGTACATTTTTAGAGTAATTTTGTGTAGTAAACAGGGCATTTGAGATAACGGTGATGATAGTGTTGATGTGTCTTCAGGAGCTAATCTTTAACATAGGCTTCTCTGATGGCTGCTCAGACAATCACATTGATCACTGAGTGCTGCTGAGACACAGACTGTGCTTCCAGCATTGATCCATGACAGCATGAGAATACTTTGGGTAAGTAGTCATGTATAAAATTAACTGCAGTTTTATTTTTCAAGTGATGTAATGTCAGGAAAATTAAAGAAGTCTTCACCCATATCAAAAAAATCAGTTTTATTTCATATTTATTGATTATAGTGTTTTAATTAGCATGACTTCATTTCTAAAAAATTAGCAAAATTGTATTGTTTTCCTGAAAGTAAGCAGTTAAGTACTAACTGAAACATAGTTAAATTTCTTTGGCTCTTAGAGCTGGAAGGAACAAGTTGTTTTTGCAGGTGGATTCATAAACATGGCTGTAATATCTAATAATGCAAAGTCTCTTTTCTTTTATGTTATAAATTAAGACAAATGCCAGGATCTGGTTTTGGTGCTACTGGATGTCCTCTCCTGTTAACATTCATTTGGGGGAAAAACGACTGGAAAATGCTGAATAAAGCTTGAAGGCCTGAAGCCATAGGCTGGGGCTCTCCCAGACAGCTGCTGCTTCAGCTGCAGCAATTGAGAACCCTCCGCAGAGCCGCCTCGGAAGGGCCAGGCGCTGCCTTGGGCTGGCAGCCGTTTTTAGGCTGTTCTAAAAGCCGGTGGGAGAACAGTGCTTACCCTGGAGTCCAGGCTGGGAGCGCTGTGTGCAGGTCATTGCTGCTGACCTAAATCCCAGCCCTGGGGTTCAGTGCTGTGCAGTGTGTGTGCTGCACAGCTCAGGGGGCAGCAGGCAGTCACTGCTAGTGCTTTGGGACTGGGACCACCAAAACTGCAGGTCAGGGGGAGACACGAAGGGAAAAGCTCTGCTGTGCCCTGCAGCCACTTACAGCTGCTGTACAGTTTTCTTACTGTTTCTGTTTGCCATGTCCTGATGGCTGTGGTAGTATGGTGTGTGCTATTTAAAGCTGACTGATAAACCAGAGCCAACCCAAGGTGTTGCAGGATCCCACTTCTCTTGTCCCTTAATCAGCAGACAAGCCATTGCCGTAATGTGGTGGGACAAAATTTCTTGTCCGTTCATGTTGCATCACAGCGAGAACAATGCAAGAATAGATCTCTGTCAATTTTTTCAGTACTTCAAGCTAAAATATCTCAGTTATTTTAAAATGTTCATTTTGAGATGTCAGTGATGATCCATGAGGCTGGGAAGATTCTTAATTTATGAAACCAGTTTGGCTGTCACATCTCACTTTTCAAACTTAATGGATTCAAATTCCAAGTTATTTTTCCCTTGCATTCTGAGTCGCTCATTTTATTTTGTTGATCTGTGATAGAGAAGGTGGCTGAAATAAAACTAGAAGAAAAAAAGCAAAAATTATTAATGTCCAGGTGATAAGGATATGTTCTTGCCCTTATCTCTTCTTCTCGACACCCCTCACCACCTTTAGCCTCACTTTTTTCTGCTTTCCATGCTTCCAGTTTGAAACTGGGTTTTTTATCTTTTTGGTCTGCATTTTCTTCCTGTTGCTCTTTGCTGTGCTCAGATCCTGGTTCTAAAGAGATGGTGAGTCTTATTTTCAGCACTCGATGACTGACAGTGGAATTTCTTTGATGAGGCAGACTGTGCCTGTAGAGTCTGTTCTTTGGCTCTGGCACCAGTACAAGCTTTCCCGAGGGCTCGCTGCTGAATGTGATGCTCATCTCTAGTCTAGACAAAACCTTGGCACCTTTGATTCATTTACTGTCTCTTTTACATTTCCTTCCCTGTATATCCAAACACTGATATTGCTTGGAGTCATGTTTAGAATATTTAGTACAAGCAATTAGAGAGCTTTTTGGCTACTGTCTTTTTATTTTTAGAATCTCTGTGAGGCAGAGTGAGGGAGTTACCTCTGGGGAGTGCAGCCGTCAGCATGTGTTTTAGATTCCATCTGTGGCAGAACTGAATTTCTGCATGGCTCACCAGACCAACCTGCAGCCAGAGGACTGGCTCTAAAGAAATCCATGCTTTTGGTTCCTGAGGTCTTTGACTCAGTCCTGAGTATTCTGGCAGTCATAGCCAGAACACTTCAGTGTTTTGTGGTGGGTCTTTTTGGTTTGTTTTGCCTTTTTTTTTTTTCCGCACCAGGAGTGGGACAAATACAAATGCTATTAAAGAAAAAGTACAAAAAACTTCAGTGCTGGTAGTGGGTCATTACCACAGGTAGTTACAAACTGTACAACAGAAAGAAATTTGCTTGCTTTTGAAATGTGAACCATCTTCTAAATGTAATAAGGGCACAGAGAAGTACGCTGTGTTGAGAAGTGACCCTACTTGTTTGGAGAGCAAAGCACGGAAAGGCAGCCCTGCAGCTGGGGGTCAGCTGGGACCCACTGAAGCCAGGAGCAGGCTGTTGGGTGCCTGCCGCGGGGGCTGCAGGAGCCGGTGGTGCCGGGGCCAATCCTCCAGCCCAGGGGGGCTCTTGCCAGAGCCAGCAGGTTCTGCGGAGGGCAGCGTGCCTGGGCAGCGAGCTCTGGCCCAGCACTGCTCTGCTCTGGGCAGGGGCAGCTGCTTTTGTAGGACAGTGTCACTGGCACAGAGACTCAGACGGGGCAGATGGCACTTGCTGGATGTTTTCCTGAGATTTCTGGCACAGCAGAAGTTGTCTCCAAGAGTCTGACAAAGTTGCCCGTGTAATCCGTTTGTGTTTGTCAGTGCAAGGAAAACAGATTTTTCAGTGTTTTTAATTTGCCTTTAAATAGAGAATAGGAAAAAAAGATCCTAACTCTGTATTTTTTTGTCAGACAACAGCTTAGAACCAGAGAAGAGATACTTATGAGTAAAATAAAACATTCAAATTACCTTAGTGGATCATTGGCAGCAAATTATGTTTCTGTGTTTAAAAACAATGACATATTTTGATTTTTAATTGGAACTGGGCACGCAACTCCTTGAGGTTTTTTGAAAGCTTCACCATTCCCAAGTGCCACCTTCAGAGATGTACACATTACAGAACAGGTTAAACTGCCCCTTCAGTTTTCTGCTTGAAATGTGTCATAACAGTTCAGTTTATTTTGTTCAAAACCTGTAAATATAAAGGTTGTGATGGTACGTAACAGAGCTTTGTCTCTCTGCCAAAAAGGCACTCAGTAGCATCTTGCATTGTCACTACAGATTTTGGACATAATAAAAAAGTAAGCAGTACTAATAATGACCATAGCAAAACCTGATCAATAACACCACTCTATAGATATCCTAATAGCAATTAAAGTGGGAAGTTCATGGTAGTTTTTAATTTTGCAAGGGAAAAAGACTCACTGAGTAAATGCTCGCTATTCCTCTGTGAAACTTCTTGTGAAGGGAGAGCAGCACGAGCCAGAACTGTGGCCTGATTTCACATGTACATCCAACTTCCATCGTGGCTTCGAAGTGTAGAACGGAGAGTCACATGCAGCTGGTTTCTCCATAGCTAGAAAAGTTAGAAACAGAGGGATTTCTGTATTTTCAGAATGACCTCTTGTACTAAGCTACACATTTTCCCCAAAGCATTGTTTAATCTGACACACTAATGGAGTAACTTAAGGTCTGCAGGGAAATGAAATAAAACTTGTCATCTTTTAAACTCTTTTAACCCTGATCTACAGCTTCTGAAAGAGCACTGGGCACGGGGGAAACGGATTTTTGTGGGCTTTGCAGTGAAAGAATAGGTAGCATTATCAAATGAAAAGAGCGTGTTTGTGTTGGTCAAAAATAACCATTGCATGCTTGTGGCTAGGCGTGTTCTTAGGAGGATTGATGCTTAAGTCACTGAAAGGAAGGAGAAGAAGAAGTAATGACTAGAGAAGAAGTTAGTATTAAATTGGAATGAAACTAAACAGAAATCATAGGCTACTATAAAGTTAGTCCTCCAGCATTCTGGAAAAGTCCTACTAAACTGAGAGTCCGAGTCCTGTTTCTGTTCTGTTATTTATGTAAGTGAATGGTGTATCTTAATCCAATTTTAAATGAGGGAAGAAACCTCCAGAACTGCTACCAATTTAACTTTATCTTGAAAGTCTTAGTGTGTTTTACCTGAAAAGTTGAGTTGCGAAGGAGCCTGGCTGGTGAGCTGCAGGAGGCGTGTAACACTAGCTTCTGGCTGTGCGTCCTTCAGAACGTGTTTAAAACGTGTCTGAGATACAGATGATTGGCCCGTGCTGTGTATTCTCAGTGGGTCAAGGAAAATACTGTTTCCTGAGCAAATTAGTATTTTTGGCTCTTTTTTTGGTGTGAAGAGAGGTGAAGGACTGCTATGTTCCAATGCTGGGTATAAGTTAGATTCCTTTCTGGCTGACACAGATTTTATTAATGACACATACTTGTAAATCCTGTTCGGGTAAATGGAGCAGTTAGAAGATCAGCATCACAGAACATCACAGCCATCATTTAGATGCCAAGAGGTTTTTCCTTCATAAATAGACGAGAAGGGCAAAAGAGCAGTCCGGGGTCATGAAAGAATACTTGGAGTGAGATTCGTTCATCTGGTTATCATGGAGCAGTTAGGATCACAGTCTGTATCTCAGTTTCCTGCTCTTTCATAATTACAGTGTGACGTTTAGTTACAAATCCTTATTCATATTGGTATGCTCAGCCATCGTTTACTGAAAGAACCAGGACAGTAATTAAATCAGGCACACTGCCTTTCTTTTCTCCTTTGATTTTATACGTACATTGAAATGAAATGTCTTTTTTAATAATAATATCTGCAAGCAGAAAATAAATGTAATCATAATCATTGTGACAAATCAAAGCATACCATCCTATTTAAAGCAATTCTGCATTTTTAGATGGCAAGGGTTAAGTAGGGTGCCAAGTGCTGCTTTTCTGTCCTGCTTTGTGAGTGTACCGGGTCTGGCTGAGCCAGAATTGGTTTTCCCCTGTAGCAGCCCTCACGGTGCTGTGTTTTATGTTGGGAGCTGGCAGGGTGTTGATAGCGCACTGGTGTTGCGGCTACTGCTGAGTGGTGCTTACACAGCACCAAGGCTCTTTCTGACATTTCCCCCCCCCACAGTGGGACGGGGTGGGAAAGATCTTGGGAGGGGACACAACCAGGACAGCTGACCCGAACTAACCAAAGGGATATTCCATACCATATGACGTCTGCTCAGTATAAAGCTGGGAGAAAGGAGGAAGGGGGTGGGGTCACCCTTCGTCCTCCAAGGCAACCACTACGCGTATCGGCGGCCACTGGTAGCCCATGTCACAGTGGGAGCTATGTCACAGTGGATAGCAGGTCACTGGTAGCCATGTCACAGTGGGTGCCATGTCACCGTGGGCAGCAGGTGAGTGGTGGCCATGTCACTGTGGGGGCCATGTCACAGTGGGCAGCAGGTCAGTTGTGGCCATGTCACTGTGAGGTCATGTCACAGTGTGCAGCAGGTCAGTGGTGGCCATGTCACTGTGGGGGCCATGTCACAGTGGTCGGCAGGTCAGTGCTGGCCATGTCACTGTGGGGGCTATGTCACACTGGGCAGCAGGTCAATGGTGGCCATGTCAATATCGGGGCTATGTCACAGTGGGCAGCAGGTCAGTTGTGGCCATGTCACTATGGGGGTTACATCACAGTGGGCTGCGGTTCAGTGGTGGCCATGTCACTGTGAGGTCATGTCACAGTGGGTAGCAGATCAGTTGTGGCCATGTCACAGGCCACTGGTAGCCCATGTCACAGTGGGCAGCAGGTCAGTGGTGGCCATGTCACTGTGGGGGCCATGTCACAGTGGGCAGCAGGTCAGTGGTGGCCATGTCACTGTGAGGTCATGTCACAGTGTGAAGCAGGTCAGTGGTGGCCTTGTCACTGTGGGGGCCATTTCACAATGTGCAGCAGTTCAGAGGTGGCCATGTCACAGTGAGCAACAGGCCACTGGTTGCCATGTCTCTGTGGGGGCTATGTCACAGTGGGCAGTAGGTCAGTGGTGGCCATGTCACTATGGGGGCTATGTCAGAGTGGGCAGCAGGTCAGTGGTGGCGATGTCACTATGGGGGCTATGTCATAGTGGGTAGCAGGTCAGTGGTGGCCATGTCACTGTGGGGGCCATGTCACAGTGGGCAGCAGGTCAGTGGTGGCCATGTCACTATGGGGGCCATGTCACAGTGGTCAGCGTGTCATTGGTGGCCATGTCACTGTGGGGGCTATGTCACAGTGGGCAGCAGGTCAGTGGTGGCCATGTCACTCTGGGGGCCATGTCAGTGAGCAACAGATCACTGGTTGCCATGTCACTGTGGGGGCTATGTCACAGTGGGCAGCAGGTCAGTGGTGGCCATGTCACTGTGAGGTCATGTCACAGTGTGCAGCAGGTCAGTGGTGGCCACGTCACAGTGAGCAACAGGCCACTGGTTGCCATGCCACTATGGGGGCCATGTCACAGTGGTCAGCGTGTCAGTTGTGGCCATGTCACTGTGGGGGCTATGTCACAGTGGGCAGCAGGTCAGTGGTGGCCATGTCACTCTGGGGGCCATGTCAGTGAGCAACAGATCACTGGTTGCCATGTCACTGTGGGGGCTATGTCACAGTGGGCAGCAGGTCAGTGGTGGCCATGTCACTGTGAGGTCATGTCACAGTGTGCAGCAGGTCAGTGGTGGCCATGTCACAGTGAGCAACAGGCCACTTGTTGCCATGTCACTGTGGGGGCTATGTCACAGTGGGCAGTAGGTCAGTGGTGGCCATGTCACTATGGGGGCTATGTCAGAGTGGATAGCAGGTCAGTGGTGGCCATGTCACTGTGGGGGCCATGTCACAGTGGTCAGCGGGTCATTGGTGGCCATGTCACTGTGGGGATATGTCACAGTGTGCAGCAGGTCAGTGGTGGCCATGTCACAGTGAGCAAAAGGCCACTGGTTGCCATGTCACTATGGGGGCTATGTCAGAGTGGGCAGTAGGTCAGTGGTGGCCATGTCACTATGGGGGCTATGTCAGTGTGGGTAGCAGGTCAGTGGTGGCGATGTCACTATGGGGGCTATGTCATAGTGGGTAGCAGGTCAGTGGTGGCCATGTCACTGTGGGGGCCATGTCACAGTGGTCAGAGGGTCACTGGTGGCCATGTCACTGTGGGGGCTATGTCACAGTGGGCAGCAGGTCAGTGGTGGCCATGTCACTGTGGGGGCTATGTCACAATGGGCAGCAGGTCAGTGGTGGCCATGTCACTGTGAGGTCATGTCACAGTGTGCAGCAGGTCAGTGGTGGCCATGTCACAGTGAGCAACAGGCCACTTGTTGACATGTCACTGTGGGGGCTATGTCACAGTGGGCAGTAGGTCAGTGGTGGCCATGTCACTATGGGGGCTATGTCAGAGTGGGCAGCAGGTCAGTGGTGGCGATGTCACTATGGGGGCTATATCATAGTGGGTAGCAGGTCAGTGGTGGCCATGTCACTGTGGGGGCCATGTCACAGTGGTCAGAGGGTCATTGGTGGCCATGTCACTGTGGGCGCTATGTCACAGTGGGCAGCAGGTCAGTGGTGGCCATGTCACTGTGGGGGCTATGTCACAATGGGTAGCAGGTGAGTGGTGGCCATGCCACTATGGGGGCCATGTCACAGTGGTCAGCGTGTCAGTGGTGGCCATGTCACTGTGGGGGCTATGTCACAGTGGGCAGCAGGTCAGTGGTGGCCATGTCACTCTGGGGGCCATGTCAGTGAGCAAGAGATCACTGGTTGCCATGTCACTGTGGGGGCTATGTCACAGTGGGCAGCAGGTCAGTGGTGGCCATGTCACTGTGAGGTCATGTCACAGTGTGCAGCAGGTCAGTGGTGGCCATGTCACAGTGAGCAACAGGCCACTTGTTGCCATGTCACTGTGGGGGCTATGTCACAGTGGGCAGTAGGTCAGTGGTGGCCATGTCACTATGGGGGCTATGTCAGAGTGGATAGCAGGTCAGTGGTGGCCATGTCACTGTGGGGGCCATGTCACAGTGGTCAGCGGGTCATTGGTGGCCATGTCACTGTGGGGCTATGTCAGAGTGGGCAGTAGGTCAGTGGTGGCCATGTCACTGTGGGGACCATGTCAAAGTGGTCAGCAGGTCAGTGGTGGCCATGTCACAGTGAACAACAGGCCAATGGTTGCCATGTCACTGTGGGGGCTATGTCACAGTGGATAGCAGGTCAGTGGTGGCCATGTCACAGTGGGTGCCATGTCACCGTGGGTAGCAGGTCAGTCGTGGCCATGTCACTGTGGGGGTATATCACAGTGGCTAGCAGGTCAGAGGTGGCCATGTCACTATGGGGGCTATGTCACAGTGGGTAGCAGGTCAGTGGTGGCCATGTCACTGTGGGGGCCATGTCACAGTGAGCAGCAGGTCAGTGGTGGCCATGTCACTGTGAGGTCATGTCACAGTGTGCAGCAGGTCAGTGGTGGCCATGTCACAGTGAGCAACAGGCCACTGGTTGCCATGACACTGTGGGGGCTATGTCACAGTGGATAGCATGTCAGTGGTGGCCATGTCACAGTGGGTGCCATGTCACCGTGGGTAGCAGGTCAGTGGTGGCCATGTCACTGTGGGGGCTATATCACAGTGGCTAGCAGGTCAGTTGTGGCCATGTCACTGTGGGTGCTACATCACAGTGGTCAGCGGGTCAGTGGTGGCCATGTCCACTGTGGGGGCTATGTCACACTGGGCAGCAGGTCAATGGTGGCCATGTCAATATCGGGGCTATGTCACAGTGGGCAGCAGGTCAGTTGTGGCCATGTCACTATGGGGGCTACATCACAGTGGGCTGCGCTTCAGTGGTGGCCATGTCACTGTGAGGTCATGTCACAGTGGGTAGCAGATCAGTTGTGGCCATGTCACAGGGAGAAACAGGCCACTGGTAGCCCATGTCACAGTGGGCAGCAGGTCAGTGGTGGCCATGTCATTGTGGGGGCCATGTCACAGTGGGCAGCAGGTCAGTGGTGGCCATGTCACTATGGGGGCTATGTCAGAGTGGATAGCAGGTCATTGCTGGCCATGTCACTGTGGGGATATGTCACAGTGTGCAGCAGGTCAGTGGTGGCCATGTCACAATGGGGGCTATGTCACAGTGGGTAGCAGGTCAGTGGTGGCCATGTCACTATGGGGGCTATGTCACAGTGTGCAGCAGGTCAGTGGTGGCCATGTCACAGTGAGCAACAGGCCAATGGTTGCCATGTCACTGTGGGGGCTATGTCACAGTGGGCAGCAGGTCAGTGGTGGCCATGTCACTGTGGGGGCCATGTCACAGTGGGCAGCAGGTCAGTGGTGGCCATGTCACTGTGGGGGCCATGTCACAGTGGTCAGCATGTCAGTTGTGGCCATGTCACTGTGGGGGCTATGTCACACTGGGCAGCAGGTCAATGGTGGCCATGTCAATATCGGAACTATGTCACAGTGGGCAGCAGGTCAGTTGTGGCCATGTCACTATGGGGGCTACATCACAGTGGGCTGCGGTTCAGTGGTGGCCATGTCACTGTGAGGTCATGTCACAGTGGGTAGCAGATCAGTTGTGGCCATGTCACAGGTAGAAACAGGCCACTGGTAGCCCATGTCACAGTGGGCAGCAGGTCAGTGGTGGCCATGTCACTGTGGGGGCCATGTCACAGTGGGCAGCAGGTCAGTGGTGGCCATGTCACTGTGAGGTCATGTCACAGTGTGAAGCAGGTCAGTGGTGGCCATGTCACTGTGGGGGCCATGTCACAGTGAGCAACAGGCCACTGGTTGCCATGTCACTGTGGGGGCTATGTCAGAGTGGGCAGTAGGTCAGTGGTGGCCATGTCACTATGGGGGCTATGTCAGAGTGGGCAGCAGGTCAGTGGTGGCGATGTCACTATGGGGGCTATATCATAGTGGGTAGCAGGTCAGTGGTGGCCATGTCACTGTGGGGGCCATGTCACAGTGGTCAGAGGGTCATTGGTGGCCATGTCACTGTGGGCGCTATGTCACAGTGGGCAGCAGGTCAGTGGTGGCCATGTCACTGTGGGGGCTATGTCACAATGGGTAGCAGGTGAGTGGTGGCCATGCCACTATGGGGGCCATGTCAGTGAGCAACAGATCACTGGTTGCCATGTCACTGTGGGGGCTATGTCACAGTGGGCAGCAGGTCAGTGGTGGCCATGTCACTGTGAGGTCATGTCACAGTGTGCAGCAGGTCAGTGGTGGCCATGTCACAGTGAGCAACAGGCCACTTGTTGCCATGTCACTGTGGGGGCTATGTCACAGTGGGCAGTAGGTCAGTGGTGGCCATGTCACTATGGGGGCTATGTCAGAGTGGATAGCAGGTCAGTGGTGGCCATGTCACTGTGGGGGCCATGTCACAGTGGTCAGCGGGTCATTGGTGGCCATGTCACTGTGGGGATATGTCACAGTGGGCAGTAGGTCAGTGGTGGCCATGTCACTATGGGGGCTATGTCAGAGTGGGCAGTAGGTCAGTGGTGGCCATGTCACTATGGGGGCTATGTCAGAGTGGATAGCAGGTCAGTGGTGGCCATGTCACTGTGGGGACCATGTCAAAGTGGTCAGCAGGTCAGTGGTGGCCATGTCACAGTGAACAACAGGCCAATGGTTGCCATGTCACTGTGGGGGCTATGTCACAGTGGATAGCAGGTCAGTGGTGGCCATGTCACAGTGGGTGCCATGTCACCGTGGGTAGCAGGTCAGTCGTGGCCATGTCACTGTGGGGGTATATCACAGTGGCTAGCAGGTCAGAGGTGGCCATGTCACTATGGGGGCTATGTCACAGTGGGTAGCAGGTCAGTGGTGGCCATGTCACTGTGGGGGCCATGTCACAGTGAGCAGCAGGTCAGTGGTGGCCATGTCACTGTGAGGTCATGTCACAGTGTGCAGCAGGTCAGTGGTGGCCATGTCACAGTGAGCAACAGGCCACTGGTTGCCATGACACTGTGGGGGCTATGTCACAGTGGATAGCATGTCAGTGGTGGCCATGTCACAGTGGGTGCCATGTCACCGTGGGTAGCAGGTCAGTGGTGGCCATGTCACTGTGGGGGCTATATCACAGTGGCTAGCAGGTCAGTTGTGGCCATGTCACTGTGGGTGCTACATCACAGTGGTCAGCGGGTCAGTGGTGGCCATGTCCACTGTGGGGGCTATGTCACACTGGGCAGCAGGTCAATGGTGGCCATGTCAATATCGGGGCTATGTCACAGTGGGCAGCAGGTCAGTTGTGGCCATGTCACTATGGGGGCTACATCACAGTGGGCTGCGCTTCAGTGGTGGCCATGTCACTGTGAGGTCATGTCACAGTGGGTAGCAGATCAGTTGTGGCCATGTCACAGGGAGAAACAGGCCACTGGTAGCCCATGTCACAGTGGGCAGCAGGTCAGTGGTGGCCATGTCATTGTGGGGGCCATGTCACAGTGGGCAGCAGGTCAGTTGTGGCCATGTCAGTATGAGGTCATGTCACAGTGAGAAGCAGGTCAGTGGCGGCCATGTCACTGTGGGGGCCATGTCACAGTGGGCAGCAGGTCAGTGGTGGCCATGTCACTGTGAGGTCATGTCACAGTGTGCAGCAGGTCAGTGGTGGCCATGTCACTGTGGGGGCTATGTCACACTGGGCAGCAGGTCAATGGTGGCCATGTCACTGTGAGGTCATGTCACAGTGGGTAGCAGATTAGTTGTGGCCATGTCACAGTGAGAAACAGGCCACTGGTAGCCCATGTCACAGTGGGCAGCAGGTCAGTGGTGGCCATGTCACTGTGGGGGTCATGTCACAGTGGGCAGCAGGTCAGTGGTGGCCATGTCACTGTGAGGTCATGTCACAGTGTGAAGCAGGTCAGTGGTGGCCTTGTCACTGTGGGGGCCATTTCACAGTGTGCAGCAGGTCAGAGGTGGCCATGTCACAGTGAGCAACAGGCCACTGGTTGCCATGTCTCTGTGGGGGCTATGTCACAGTGGGCAGTAGGTCAGTGGTGGCCATGTCACTATGGGGGCTATGTCAGAGTGGGCAGCAGGTCAGTGGTGGCGATGTCACTATGGGGGCTATGTCATAGTGGGTAGCAGGTCAGTGGTGGCCATGTCACTATGGGGGCCATGTCACAGTGGTCAGCGTGTCATTGGTGGCCATGTCACTGTGGGAGCTATGTCACAGTGGGCAGCAGGTCAGTGGTGGCCATGTCACTCTGGGGGTCATGTCAGTGAGCAACAGATCACTGGTTGTCATGTCACTGTGGGGGCTATGTCACAGTGGGCAGCAGGTCAGTGGTGGCCATGTCACTATGGGGGCTATGTCAGAGTGGATAGCAGGTCATTGCTGGCCATGTCACTGTGGGGATATGTCACAGTGTGCAGCAGGTCAGTGGTGGCCATGTCACAATGGGGGCTATGTCACAGTGGGTAGCAGGTCAGTGGTGGCCATGTCACTATGGGGGCTATGTCACAGTGTGCAGCAGGTCAGTGGTGGCCATGTCACAGTGAGCAACAGGCCAATGGTTGCCATGTCACTGTGGGGGCTAAGTCACAGTGGATAGCAGGTCAGTCGTGGCCATGTCACTGTGGGGGCTATGTCACAGTGGGCAGCAGGTCAGTGGTGGCCATGTCACTGTGGGGGCCATGTCACAGTGGGCAGCAGGTCAGTGGTGGCCATGTCACTGTGAGGTCATGTCACAGTGTGCAGCAGGTCAGTGGTGGCCATGTCACTGTGGGGGCCATGTCACAGTGGTCAGCATGTCAGTTGTGGCCATGTCACTGTGGGGGCTATGTCACACTGGGCAGCAGGTCAATGGTGGCCATGTCAATATCGGAACTATGTCACAGTGGGCAGCAGGTCAGTTGTGGCCATGTCACTATGGGGGCTACATCACAGTGGGCTGCGGTTCAGTGGTGGCCATGTCACTGTGAGGTCATGTCACAGTGGGTAGCAGATCAGTTGTGGCCATGTCACAGTGAGAAACAGGCCACTGGTAGCCCATGTCACAGTGGGTAGCAGGTCAGTGGTGGCCATGTCACTGTGGGGGCCATGTCACAGTGGGCAGCAGGTCAGTGGTGGCCATGTCACTGTGAGGTCATGTCACAGTGTGAAGCAGGTCAGTGGTGGCCATGTCACTGTGGGGGCCATGTCACAGTGAGCAACAGGCCACTGGTTGCCATGTCACTGTGGGGGCTATGTCAGAGTGGGCAGTAGGTCAGTGGTGGCCATGTCACTATGGGGGCTATGTCAGAGTGGGCAGCAGGTCAGTGGTGGCGATGTCACTATGGGGGCTATATCATAGTGGGTAGCAGGTCAGTGGTGGCCATGTCACTGTGGGGGCCATGTCACAGTGGTCAGAGGGTCATTGGTGGCCATGTCACTGTGGGCGCTATGTCACAGTGGGCAGCAGGTCAGTGGTGGCCATGTCACTGTGGGGGCTATGTCACAATGGGTAGCAGGTGAGTGGTGGCCATGCCACTATGGGGGCCATGTCACAGTGGTCAGCGTGTCAGTGGTGGCCATGTCACTGTGGGGGCTATGTCACAGTGGGCAGCAGGTCAGTGGTGGCCATGTCACTCTGGGGGCCATGTCAGTGAGCAACAGATCACTGGTTGCCATGTCACTGTGGGGGCTATGTCACAGTGGGCAGCAGGTCAGTGGTGGCCATGTCACTGTGAGGTCATGTCACAGTGTGCAGCAGGTCAGTGGTGGCCATGTCACTGTGGGGGCCATGTCACAGTGGTCAGCATGTCAGTTGTGGCCATGTCACTGTGGGGGCCATGTCACAGTGTGCAGCAGGTCAGTGGTGGCCATGTCACTGTGGGGGCCATGTCACAGTGTGAAGCAGGTCAGTTGTGTCCATGTCACTGTGGGGGCCATGTCACAGTGGGGAGCAGGTCAGTGGTGGCCATGTCACTGTGGGGGCCATGTCACAGTGGGCAGCAGGTCAGTGGTGGCCATGTCACTGTGAGGTCATGTCACAGTGGGGAGCAGGTCAGTGTTGGCCATGTCACAGTGAGCAATAGGCCACTGGTTGCCATGTCAATGTGGGGGCTATGACACAGTGGGCAGCAGGTCAGTGGTGGCCATGTCACTGTGAGGTCATGTCACAGTGGGGAGCAGGTCAGTGGTGGCCATGTCACAGTGGGCAGCAGATCAGTGGTGGCCATGTCACTGTGAGGTCATGTCACAGTGTGCAGCAGGTCAGTGGTGGCCATGTCACAGTGAGTAATAGGCCACTGGTTGCCATGTCAATGTGGGGGCTATGACACAGTGGGGAGCAGGTCAGTGGTGGCCATGTCACTGTGAGGTCATGTCACAGTGGGGAGCAGGTCAGTGGTGGCCATGTCACTGTGAGGTCATGTCACAGTGGGGAGCAGGTCAGTGTTGGCCATGTCACAGTGAGCAATAGGCCACTGGTTGCCATGTCAATGTGGGAGCTATGACACAGTGGGCAGCAGGTCAGTGGTGGCCATGTCACTGTGAGGTCATGTCACAGTGGGGAGCAGGTCAGTGGTGGCCATGTCACTGTGGGGGCCATGTCACAGTGGGCAGCAGATCAGTGGTGGCCATGTCACAGTGTGCAGCAGGTCAGTGGTGGCCATGTCACAGGGAGCAATAGGCCACTGGTTGCCATGTCAATGTGGGGGCTATGACACAGTGGGCAGCAGGTCAGTGGTGGCCATGTCCCTGTGAGGTCATGTCACAGTGTGAAGCAGTTCAGTGGTGGCTATGTCACTGTGTTGGCCATGTCACAGTGGGCAGCATGTCAGTGGTGGCCATGTCAATATCGGGGTTATGTCACAGTGGCTAGCAGGTCAGTGCTGGCCATGTCACTGTGGGGGCCATGTCACAGTGAGCAACAGACCACTGGTTGCCATGTCACTGTGGGGGCTATGTCACAGTGGATAGCAGGTCACTGGTGCCCATGTCACTGTGGGGGCCATGTCACATTGTTCAGCAGGTCAGTGGTGGCCATGTCACTGTGGGGTCTTTGTCACAGTGGGCAGCAGGTCAGTTGTGGCCATGTCACTCTGGGGGCCATGTCACAGTGAGCAACAGACCACTGGTTGCCATGTCACTGTGGGGGCTATGTCACAGTGTGCAGCAGGTCAGTGGTGGCCATGTCACAGTGAGCAACAGGCCACTGGTAGCCCATGTCACAGTGGGAGCTATGTCACAGTGGATAGCAGGTCACTGGTAGCCATGTCACAGTGGGTGCCATGTCACCGTGGGCAGCAGGTGAGTGGTGGCCATGTCACTGTGGGGTCATGTAACAGTGTGCAGCAGGTCAGTGGTGGCCATGTCACTGTGGGGGCCATGTCACAGTGGTCGGCAGGTCAGTGCTGGCCATGTCACTGTGGGGGCTATTTCACACTGGACAGCAGGTCAATGGTGGCCATGTCAATATCGGGGCTATGTCACAGTGGGCAGCAGGTCAGTTGTGGCCATGTCACTATGGGGGCTACATCACAGTGGGCTGCGGTTCAGTGGTGGCCATGTCAATGTGAGGTCATGTCACAGTGGGTAGCAGATCAGTTGTGGCCATGTCACAGTGAGAAACAGGCCACTGGTAGCCCATGTCACAGTGGGCAGCAGGTCAGTGGTGGCCATGTCACTGTGGGGGCCATGTCACAGTGGGCAGCAGGTCAGTGGTGGCCATGTCACTGTGAGGTCATGTCACAGTGTGAAGCAGGTCAGTGGTGGCCTTGTCACTGTGGGGGCCATTTCACAATGTGCAGCAGTTCAGAGGTGGCCATGTCACAGTGAGCAACAGGCCACTGGTTGCCATGTCTCTGTGGGGGCTATGTCACAGTGGGCAGTAGGTCAGTGGTGGCCATGTCACTATGGGGGCTATGTCAGAGTGGGCAGCAGGTCAGTGGTGGCGATGTCACTATGGGGGCTATGTCATAGTGGGTAGCAGGTCAGTGGTGGCCATGTCACTGTGGGGGCCATGTCACAGTGGTCAGAGGGTCATTGGTGGCCATGTCACTGTGGGGGCTATGTCACAGTGGGCAGCAGGTCAGTGGTGGCCATGTCACTGTGGCGGCTATGTCACAATGGGTAGCAGATGAGTGGAGGCCATGTCACTATGGGGGCCATGTCACAGTGGTCAGCGTGTCATTGGTGGCCATGTCACTGTGGGGGCTATGTCACAGTGGGCAGCAGGTCAGTGGTGGCCATGTCACTCTGGGGGCCATGTCAGTGAGCAACAGATCACTGGTTGTCATGTCACTGTGGGGGCTATGTCACAGTGGGCAGCAGGTCAGTGGTGGCCATGTCACTGTGAGGTCATGTCACAGTGTGCAGCAGGTCAGTAGTGGCCATGTCACAGTGAGCAACAGGCCACTGGTTGCCATGTCACTGTGGGGGCTATGTCACAGTGGGCAGTAGGTCAGTGGTGGCCATGTCACTATGGGGGCTATGTCAGAGTGGATAGCAGGTCATTGGTGGCCATGTCACTGTGGGGGCTATGTCACAATGGGTAGCAGGTGAGTGGTGGCCATGCCACTATGGGGGCCATGTCACAGTGGTCAGCGTGTAAGTTGTGGCCATGTCACTGTGGGGGCTATGTCACAGTGGGCAGCAGGTCAGTGGTGGCCATGTCACTATGGGGGCTATGTCAGAGTGGATAGCAGGTCAGTGGTGGCCATGTCACTGTGGGGGCCATGTCACAGTGGTCAGCGGGTCATTGGTGGCCATGTCACTGTGGGGATATGTCACAGTGTGCAGCAGGTCAGTGGTGGCCATGTCACAGTGAGCAACAGGCCACTGGTTGCCATGTCACTATGGGGGCTATGTCAGAGTGGGCAGTAGGTCAGTGGTGGCCATGTCACTATGGGGGCTATGTCAGAGTGGGTAGCAGGTCAGTGGTGGCCATGTCACTGTGGGGGCCATGTCACAGTGGTCAGCGTGTCATTGGTGGCCATGTCACTGTGGGGGCTATGTCACAGTGGGCAGCAGGTCAGTGGTGGCCATGTCACTGTGGGGGCTATGTCACAATGGGTAGCAGGTGAGTGGTGGCCATGCCACTATGGGGGCCATGTCACAGTGGGCAGCAGGTCAGTGGTGGCCATGTCACTGTGAGGTCATGTCACAGTGTGAAGCAGGTCAGTGGTGGCCTTGTCACTGTGGGGGCCATTTCACAGTGTGCAGCAGGTCAGAGGTGGCCATGTCACAGTGAGCAACAGGCCACTGGTTGCCATGTCTCTGTGGGGGCTATGTCACAGTGGGCAGTAGGTCAGTGGTGGCCATGTCACTATGGGGGCTATGTCAGAGTGGGCAGCAGGTCAGTGGTGGCGATGTCACTATGGGGGCTATGTCATAGTGGGTAGCAGGTCAGTGGTGGCCATGTCACTATGGGGGCCATGTCACAGTGGTCAGCGTGTCATTGGTGGCCATGTCACTGTGGGGGCTATGTCACAGTGGGCAGCAGGTCAGTGGTGGCCATGTCACTGTGGGGGCTATGTCACAATGGGTAGCAGGTGAGTGGTGGCCATGCCACTATGGGGGCCATGTCACAGTGGTCAGCGTGTCAGTGGTGGCCATGTCACTGTGGGGGCTATGTCACAGTGGGCAGCAGGTCAGTGGTGGCCATGTCACTGTGAGGTCATGTCACAGTGTGCAGCAGGTCAGTGGTGGCCATGTCACAGTGAGCAACAGGCCACTGGCTGCCATGTCACTGTGGGGGCTATGTCAAAGTGGGCAGTAGGTCAGTGGTGGCCATGTCACTATGGGGGCTATGTCAGAGTGGATAGCAGGTCAGTGGTGGCCATGTCACTGTGGGGACCATGTCAAAGTGGTCAGCGGGTCATTGGTGGCCATGTCACTGTGGGGATATGTCACAGTGTGCAGCAGGTCAGTGGTGGCCATGTCACAGTGAACAACAGGCCAATGGTTGCCATGTCACTGTGGGGGCTATGTCACAGTGGATAGCAGGTCAGTGGTGGCCATGTCACAGTGGGTGCCATGTCACCGTGGGTAGCAGGTCAGTCGTGGCCATGTCACTGTGGGGGTATATCACAGTGGCTAGCAGGTCAGAGGTGGCCATGTCACTATAGGGGCTATGTCACAGTGGGTAGCAGGTCAGTGGTGGCCATGTCACTGTGGGGGCCATGTCACAGTGAGCAGCAGGTCATTGGTGGCCATGTCACTGTGAGGTCATGTCACAGTGTGCAGCAGGTCAGTGGTGGCCATGTCACAGTGAGCAACAGGCCACTGGTTGCCATGACACTGTGGGGGCTATGTCACAGTGGATAGCATGTCAGTGGTGGCCATGTCACAGTGGGTGCCATGTCACCGTGGGTAGCAGGTCAGTGGTGGCCATGTCACTGTGGGGGCTATATCACAGTGGCTAGCAGGTCAGTTGTGGCCATGTCACTGTGGGTGCTACATCACAGTGGTCAGCGGGTCAGTGGTGGCCATGTCACTGTGGGGGCTATGTCACAGTGGGCAGCATGTCAGTGGTGATCATATTACTCTTTGGGACATGTCACAGTGGGAAGCAGGTCAGTTGTGGCCATGTCACTGTGGGTGCTACATCACAGTGGTCAGCGGGTCAGTGGTGGCCATGTCACTGTGGGGGCTATGTCACAGTGGGCAGCAGGTCAGTGGTGGCCATGTCACTCTGGGGGCCATGTCAGTGAGCAACAGATCACTGGTTGTCATGTCACTGTGGGGGCTATGTCACAGTGGGCAGCAGGTCAGTGGTGGCCATGTCACTATGGGGGCTATGTCAGAGTGGATAGCAGGTCATTGCTGGCCATGTCACTGTGGGGATATGTCACAGTGTGCAGCAGGTCAGTGGTGGCCATGTCACAATGGGGGCTATGTCACAGTGGGTAGCAGGTCAGTGGTGGCCATGTCACTATGGGGGCTATGTCACAGTGTGCAGCAGGTCAGTGGTGGCCATGTCACAGTGAGCAACAGGCCAACGGTTGCCATGTCACTGTGGGGGCTAAGTCACAGTGGATAGCAGGTCAGTCGTGGCCATGTCACTGTGGGGGCTATGTCACAGTGGGCAGCAGGTCAGTGGTGGCCATGTCACTGTGGGGGCCATGTCACAGTGGGCAGCAGGTCAGTGGTGGCCATGTCACTGTGAGGTCATGTCACAGTGTGCAGCAGGTCAGTGGTGGCCATGTCACTGTGGGGGCCATGTCACAGTGGTCAGCATGTCAGTTGTGGCCATGTCACTGTGGGGGCTATGTCACACTGGGCAGCAGGTCAATGGTGGCCATGTCAATATCGGAACTATGTCACAGTGGGCAGCAGGTCAGTTGTGGCCATGTCACTATGGGGGCTACATCACAGTGGGCTGCGGTTCAGTGGTGGCCATGTCACTGTGAGGTCATGTCACAGTGGGTAGCAGATCAGTTGTGGCCATGTCACAGTGAGAAACAGGCCACTGGTAGCCCATGTCACAGTGGGCAGAAGGTCAGTGGTGGCCATGTCACTGTGGGGGCCATGTCACAGTGGGCAGCAGGTCAGTGGTGGCCATGTCACTGTGAGGTCATGTCACAGTGTGAAGCAGGTCAGTGATGGCCATGTCACTGTGGGGGCCATGTCACAGTGAGCAACAGGCCACTGGTTGCCATGTCACTGTGGGGGCTATGTCAGAGTGGGCAGTAGGTCAGTGGTGGCCATGTCACTATGGGGGCTATGTCAGAGTGGGCAGCAGGTCAGTGGTGGCGATGTCACTATGGGGGCTATATCATAGTGGGTAGCAGGTCAGTGGTGGCCATGTCACTGTGGGGGCCATGTCACAGTGGTCAGAGGGTCATTGGTGGCCATGTCACTGTGGGCGCTATGTCACAGTGGGCAGCAGGTCAGTGGTGGCCATGTCACTGTGGGGGCTATGTCACAATGGTTAGCAGGTGAGTGGTGGCCATGCCACTATGGGGGCCATGTCACAGTGGTCAGCGTGTCAGTGGTGGCCATGTCACTGTGAGGTCATGTCACAGTGTGCAGCAGGTCAGTGGTGGCCATGTCACTGTGGGGGCCATGTCACAGTGGTCAGCATGTCAGTTGTGGCCATGTCACTGTGGGGGCCATGTCACAGTGGGGAGCAGGTCAGTGATGGCCATGTCACTGTGAGGTCATGTCACAGTGTGCAGCAGGTCAGTGGTGGCCATGTCACTGTGGGGGCCATGTCACAGTGTGAAGCAGGTCAGTTGTGTCCATGTCACTGTGGGGAGCAGGTCAGTGGTGGCCATGTCACTGTGGGGGCCATGTCACAGTGGGCAGCAGGTCAGTGGTGGCCATGTCACTGTGAGGTCATGTCACAGTGGGGAGCAGGTCAGTGTTGGCCATGTCACAGTGAGCAATAGGCCACTGGTTGCCATGTCAATGTGGGGGCTATGACACAGTGGGGAGCAGGTCAGTGGTGGCCATGTCACTGTGGGGGCCATGTCACAGTGGGCAGCAGATCAGTGGTGGCCATGTCACTGTGAGGTCATGTCACAGTGTGCAGCAGGTCAGTGTTGGCCATGTCACAGTGAGCAATAGGCCACTGGTTGCCATGTCAATGTGGGGGCTATGACACAGTGGGCAGCAGGTCAGTGGTGGCCATGTCACTGTGAGGTCATGTCACAGTGGGGAGCAGGTCAGTGGTGGCCATGTCACTGTGGGGGCCATGTCACAGTGGGCAGCAGATCAGTGGTGGCCATGTCACTGTGAGGTCATGTCACAGTGTGCAGCAGGTCAGTGGTGGCCATGTCACAGGGAGCAACAGGCCACTGGTTGCCATGTCTCTGTGGGGGCTATGTCACAGTGGGCAGTAGGTCAGTGGTGGCCATGTCACTATGGGGGCTATGTCAGAGTGGGCAGCAGGTCAGTGGTGGCGATGTCACTATGGGGGCTATGTCATAGTGGGTAGCAGGTCAGTGGTGGCCATGTCACTGTGGGGGCCATGTCACAGTGGTCAGAGGGTCATTGGTGGCCATGTCACTGTGGGGGCTATGTCACAGTGGGCAGCAGGTCAGTGGTGGCCATGTCACTGTGGCGGCTATGTCACAATGGGTAGCAGATGAGTGGAGGCCATGTCACTATGGGGGCCATGTCACAGTGGTCAGCGTGTCATTGGTGGCCATGTCACTGTGGGGGCTATGTCACAGTGGGCAGCAGGTCAGTGGTGGCCATGTCACTCTGGGGGCCATGTCAGTGAGCAACAGATCACTGGTTGTCATGTCACTGTGGGGGCTATGTCACAGTGGGCAGCAGGTCAGTGGTGGCCATGTCACTGTGAGGTCATGTCACAGTGTGCAGCAGGTCAGTAGTGGCCATGTCACAGTGAGCAACAGGCCACTGGTTGCCATGTCACTGTGGGGGCTATGTCACAGTGGGCAGTAGGTCAGTGGTGGCCATGTCACTATGGGGGCTATGTCAGAGTGGATAGCAGGTCATTGGTGGCCATGTCACTGTGGGGGCTATGTCACAATGGGTAGCAGGTGAGTGGTGGCCATGCCACTATGGGGGCCATGTCACAGTGGTCAGCGTGTAAGTTGTGGCCATGTCACTGTGGGGGCTATGTCACAGTGGGCAGCAGGTCAGTGGTGGCCATGTCACTCTGGGGGCCATGTCAGTGAGCAACAGATCACTGGTTGCCATGTCACTGTGGGGGCTATGTCACAGTGGGCAGCAGGTCAGTGGTGGCCATGTCACTGTGAGGTCATGTCACAGTGTGCAGCAGGTCAGTGGTGGCCATGTCACAGTGAGCAACAGGCCACTTGTTGCCATGTCACTGTGGGGGCTATGTCACAGTGGGCAGTAGGTCAGTGGTGGCCATGTCACTATGGGGGCTATGTCAGAGTGGATAGCAGGTCAGTGGTGGCCATGTCACTGTGGGGGCCATGTCACAGTGGTCAGCGGGTCATTGGTGGCCATGTCACTGTGGGGATATGTCACAGTGTGCAGCAGGTCAGTGGTGGCCATGTCACAGTGAGCAACAGGCCACTGGTTGCCATGTCACTATGGGGGCTATGTCAGAGTGGGCAGTAGGTCAGTGGTGGCCATGTCACTATGGGGGCTATGTCAGAGTGGGTAGCAGGTCAGTGGTGGCCATGTCACTGTGGGGGCCATGTCACAGTGGTCAGCGTGTCATTGGTGGCCATGTCACTGTGGGGGCTATGTCACAGTGGGCAGCAGGTCAGTGGTGGCCATGTCACTGTGGGGGCTATGTCACAATGGGTAGCAGGTGAGTGGTGGCCATGCCACTATGGGGGCCATGTCACAGTGGGCAGCAGGTCAGTGGTGGCCATGTCACTGTGAGGTCATGTCACAGTGTGAAGCAGGTCAGTGGTGGCCTTGTCACTGTGGGGGCCATTTCACAGTGTGCAGCAGGTCAGAGGTGGCCATGTCACAGCAACAGGCCACTGGTTGCCATGTCTCTGTGGGGGCTATGTCACAGTGGGCAGTAGGTCAGTGGTGGCCATGTCACTATGGGGGCTATGTCAGAGTGGGCAGCAGGTCAGTGGTGGCGATGTCACTATGGGGGCTATGTCATAGTGGGTAGCAGGTCAGTGGTGGCCATGTCACTATGGGGGCCATGTCACAGTGGTCAGCGTGTCATTGGTGGCCATGTCACTGTGGGGGCTATGTCACAGTGGGCAGCAGGTCAGTGGTGGCCATGTCACTGTGGGGGCTATGTCACAATGGGTAGCAGGTGAGTGGTGGCCATGCCACTATGGGGGCCATGTCACAGTGGTCAGCGTGTCAGTGGTGGCCATGTCACTGTGGGGGCTATGTCACAGTGGGCAGCAGGTCAGTGGTGGCCATGTCACTGTGAGGTCATGTCACAGTGTGCAGCAGGTCAGTGGTGGCCATGTCACAGTGAGCAACAGGCCACTGGCTGCCATGTCACTGTGGGGGCTATGTCACAGTGGGCAGTAGGTCAGTGGTGGCCATGTCACTATGGGGGCTA
The DNA here is from genome assembly GCF_031877795.1 of Strix aluco. Classification (NCBI taxonomy): domain Eukaryota; kingdom Metazoa; phylum Chordata; class Aves; order Strigiformes; family Strigidae; genus Strix; species Strix aluco. Next base: position 147,245 of record NW_027436536.1, read on the forward strand.
TGTCAGAGTGGATAGCAGGTCAGTGGTGGCCATGTCACTGTGGGGACCATGTCAAAGTGGTCAGCGGGTCATTGGTGGCCATGTCACTGTGGGGATATGTCACAGTGTGCAGCAGGTCAGTGGTGGCCATGTCACAGTGAACAACAGGCCAATGGTTGCCATGTCACTGTGGGGGCTATGTCACAGTGGATAGCAGGTCAGTGGTGGCCATGTCACAGTGGGTGCCATGTCACCGTGGGTAGCAGGTCAGTCGTGGCCATGTCACTGTGGGGGTATATCACAGTGGCTAGCAGGTCAGAGGTGGCCATGTCACTATAGGGGCTATGTCACAGTGGGTAGCAGGTCAGTGGTGGCCATGTCACTGTGGGGGCCATGTCACAGTGAGCAGCAGGTCAGTGGTGGCCATGTCACTGTGAGGTCATGTCACAGTGTGCAGCAGGTCAGTGGTGGCCATGTCACAGTGAGCAACAGGCCACTGGTTGCCATGACACTGTGGGGGCTATGTCACAGTGGATAGCATGTCAGTGGTGGCCATGTCACAGTGGGTGCCATGTCACCGTGGGTAGCAGGTCAGTGGTGGCCATGTCACTGTGGGGGCTATATCACAGTGGCTAGCAGGTCAGTTGTGGCCATGTCACTGTGGGTGCTACATCACAGTGGTCAGCGGGTCAGTGGTGGCCATGTCACTGTGGGGGCTATGTCACAGTGGGCAGCATGTCAGTGGTGATCATATTACTCTTTGGGACATGTCACAGTGGGAAGCAGGTCAGTTGTGGCCATGTCACTGTGGGTGCTACATCACAGTGGTCAGCGGGTCATTGGTGGCCATGTCACTGTGGGGGCTATGTCACAGTGGGCAGCAGGTCAGTGGTGGCCATGTCACTCTGGGGGCCATGTCAGTGAGCAACAGATCACTGGTTGTCATGTCACTGTGGGGGCTATGTCACAGTGGGCAGCAGGTCAGTGGTGGCCATGTCACTGTGGGGATATGTCACAGTGTGCAGCAGGTCAGTGGTGGCCATGTCACAATGGGGGCTATGTCACAGTGGGTAGCAGGTCAGTGGTGGCCATGTCACTATGGGGGCTATGTCACAGTGTGCAGCAGGTCAGTGGTGGCCATGTCACAGTGAGCAACAGGCCAATGGTTGCCATGTCACTGTGGGGGCTAAGTCACAGTGGATAGCAGGTCAGTCGTGGCCATGTCACTGTGGGGGCTATGTCACAGTGGGCAGCAGGTCAGTGGTGGCCATGTCACTGTGGGGGCCATGTCACAGTGGGCAGCAGGTCAGTGGTGGCCATGTCACTGTGAGGTCATGTCACAGTGTGCAGCAGGTCAGTGGTGGCCATGTCACTGTGGCGGCCATGTCACAGTGGTCAGCATGTCAGTTGTGGCCATGTCACTGTGGGGGCTATGTCACACTGGGCAGCAGGTCAATGGTGGCCATGTCAATATCGGAACTATGTCACAGTGGGCAGCAGGTCAGTTGTGGCCATGTCACTATGGGGGCTACATCACAGTGGGCTGCGGTTCAGTGGTGGCCATGTCACTGTGAGGTCATGTCACAGTGGGTAGCAGATCAGTTGTGGCCATGTCACAGGGAGAAACAGGCCACTGTTAGCCCATGTCACAGTGGGCAGCAGGTCAGTGGTGGCCATGTCACTGTGGGGGCCATGTCACAGTGGGCAGCAGGTCAGTGGTGGCCATGTCACTGTGAGGTCATGTCACAGTGTGAAGCAGGTCAGTGATGGCCATGTCACTGTGGGGGCCATGTCACAGTGAGCAACAGGCCACTGGTTGCCATGTCACTGTGGGGGCTATGTCAGAGTGGGCAGTAGGTCAGTGGTGGCCATGTCACTATGGGGGCTATGTCAGAGTGGGCAGCAGGTCAGTGGTGGCGATGTCACTATGGGGGCTATATCATAGTGGGTAGCAGGTCAGTGGTGGCCATGTCACTGTGGGGGCCATGTCACAGTGGTCAGAGGGTCATTGGTGGCCATGTCACTGTGGGCGCTATGTCACAGTGGGCAGCAGGTCAGTGGTGGCCATGTCACTGTGGGGGCTATGTCACAATGGGTAGCAGGTGAGTGGTGGCCATGCCACTATGGGGGCCATGTCACAGTGGTCAGCGTGTCAGTGGTGGCCATGTCACTGTGGGGGCTATGTCACAGTGGGCAGCAGGTCAGTGGTGGCCATGTCACTCTGGGGGCCATGTCAGTGAGCAACAGATCACTGGTTGCCATGTCACTGTGGGGGCTATGTCACAGTGGGCAGCAGGTCAGTGGTGGCCATGTCACTGTGAGGTCATGTCACAGTGTGCAGCAGGTCAGTGGTGGCCATGTCACAGTGAGCAACAGGCCACTTGTTGCCATGTCACTGTGGGGGCTATGTCACAGTGGGCAGTAGGTCAGTGGTGGCCATGTCACTATGGGGGCTATGTCAGAGTGGATAGCAGGTCAGTGGTGGCCATGTCACTCTGGGGGCCATGTCACAGTGGTCAGCGGGTCATTGGTGGCCATGTCACTGTGGGGATATGTCACAGTGTGCAGCAGGTCAGTGGTGGCCATGTCACAGTGAGCAACAGGCCACTGGTTGCCATGTCACTATGGGGGCTATGTCAGAGTGGGCAGTAGGTCAGTGGTGGCCATGTCACTATGGGGGCTATGTCAGTGTGGGTAGCAGGTCAGTGGTGGCGATGTCACTATGGGGGCTATGTCATAGTGGGTAGCAGGTCAGTGGTGGCCATGTCACTGTGGGGCCATGTCACAGTGGTCAGAGGGTCACTGGTGGCCATGTCACTGTGGGGGCTATGTCACAGTGGGCAGCAGGTCAGTGGTGGCCATGTCACTGTGGGGGCTATGTCACAATGGGTAGCAGGTGAGTGGTGGCCATGCCACTATGGGGGCCATGTCACAGTGGTCAGCGTGTCAGTGGTGGCCAAGTCACTGTGGGGGCTATGTCACAGTGGGCAGCAGGTCAGTGGTGGCCATGTCACTGTGAGGTCATGTCACAGTGTGCAGCAGGTCAGTGGTGGCCATGTCACAGTGAGCAACAGGCCACTGGCTGCCATGTCACTGTGGGGGCTATGTCACAGTGGGCAGTAGGTCAGTGGTGGCCATGTCACTATGGGGGATATGTCAGAGTGGATAGCAGGTCAGTGGTGGCCATGTCACTGTGGGGACCATGTCAAAGTGGTCAGCGGGTAATTGGTGGCCATGTCACTGTGGGGATATGTCACAGTGTGCAGCAGGTCAGTGGTGGCCATGTCACAGTGAACAACAAGCCAATGGTTGCCATGTCACTGTGGGGGCTATGTCACAGTGGATAGCAGGTCAGTGGTGGCCATGTCACAGTGGGTGCCATGTCACCGTGGGTAGCAGGTCAGTCGTGGCCATGTCACTGTGGGGGTATATCACAGTGGCTAGCAGGTCAGAGGTGGCCATGTCACTATGGGGGCTATGTCACAGTGGGTAGCAGGTCAGTGGTGGCCATGTCACTGTGGGGTCATGTCACAGTGAGCAGCAGGTCAGTGGTGGCCATGTCACTGTGAGGTCATGTCACAGTGTGCAGCAGGTCAGTGGTGGCCATGTCACAGTGAGCAACAGACCAATGGTTGCCATGACACTGTGGGGGCTATGTCACAGTGGATAGCATGTCAGTGGTGGCCATGTCACAGTGGGTGCCATGTCACCGTGGGTAGCAGGTCAGTGGTGGCCATGTCACTGTGGGGGCTATATCACAGTGGCTAGCAGGTCAGTTGTGGCCATGTCACTGTGGGTGCTACATCACAGTGGTCAGCGGGTCAGTGGTGGCCATGTCACTGTGGGGGCTATATCACAGTGGTCAGCGTGTCAGTGGTGGCCATGTCACTGTGGGTGCTACATCACAGTGGTCAGCGGATCAGTGGTGGCCATGTCCACTGTGGGGGCTATGTCACACTGGGCAGCAGGTCAATGGTGGCCATGTCAATATCGGGGCTATGTCACAGTGGGCAGCAGGTCAGTTGTGGCCATGTCACTATGGGGGCTACATCACAGTGGGCTGCGGTTCAGTGGTGGCCATGTCACTGTGAGGTCATGTCACAGTGGGTAGCAGATCAGTTGTGGCCATGTCACAGGGAGAAACAGGCCACTGGTAGCCCATGTCACAGTGGGCAGCAGGTCAGTGGTGGCCATGTCATTGTGGGGGCCATGTCACAGTGGGCAGCAGGTCAGTTGTGGCCATGTCACTATGAGGTCATGTCACAGTGAGAAGCAGGTCAGTGGCGGCCATGTCACTGTGGGGGCCATGTCACAGTGGGCAGCAGGTCAGTGGTGGCCATGTCACTGTGAGGTCATGTCACAGTGTGCAGCAGGTCAGTGGTGGCCATGTCACTGTGGGGGCTATGTCACACTGGGCAGCAGGTCAATGGTGGCCATGTCACTGTGAGGTCATGTCACAGTGGGTAGCAGATCAGTTGTGGCCATGTCACAGTGAGAAACAGGCCACTGGTAGCCCATGTCACAGTGGGCAGCAGGTCAGTGGTGGCCATGTCACTGTGGGGGTCATGTCACAGTGGGCAGCAGGTCAGTGGTGGCCATGTCACTGTGAGGTCATGTCACAGTGTGAAGCAGGTCAGTGGTGGCCTTGTCACTGTGGGGGCCATTTCACAGTCTGCAGCAGGTCAGAGGTGGCCATGTCACAGTGAGCAACAGGCCACTGGTTGCCATGTCTCTGTGGGGGCTAAGTCACAGTGGGCAGTAGGTCAGTGGTGGCCATGTCACTATGGGGGCTATGTCAGAGTGGGCAGCAGGTCAGTGGTGGCGATGTCACTATGGGGGCTATGTCATAGTGGGTAGCAGGTCAGTGGTGGCCATGTCACTATGGGGGCCATGTCACAGTGGTCAGCGTGTCATTGGTGGCCATGTCACTGTGGGGGCTATGTCACAGTGGGCAGCAGGTCAGTGGTGGCCATGTCACTCTGGGGGCCATGTCAGTGAGCAACAGATCACTGGTTGTCATGTCACTGTGGGGGCTATGTCACAGTGGGCAGCAGGTCAGTGGTGGCCATGTCACTATGGGGGCTATGTCAGAGTGGATAGCAGGTCATTGCTGGCCATGTCACTGTGGGGATATGTCACAGTGTGCAGCAGGTCAGTGGTGGCCATGTCACAATGGGGGCTATGTCACAGTGGGTAGCAGGTCAGTGGTGGCCATGTCACTATGGGGGCTATGTCACAGTGTGCAGCAGGTCAGTGGTGGCCATGTCACAGTGAGCAACAGGCCAATGGTTGCCATGTCACTGTGGGGGCTAAGTCACAGTGGATAGCAGGTCAGTCGTGGCCATGTCACTGTGGGGGCTATGTCACAGTGGGCAGCAGGTCAGTGGTGGCCATGTCACTGTGGGGGCCATGTCAGAGTGGGGAGCAGGTCAGTGGTGGCCATGTCACTGTGAGGTCATGTCACAGTGTGCAGCAGGTCAGTGGTGGCCATGTCACTGTGGGGGCCATGTCACAGTGGTCAGCATGTCAGTTGTGGCCATGTCACTGTGGGGGCTATGTCACACTGGGCAGCAGGTCAATGGTGGCCATGTCAATATCGGAACTATGTCACAGTGGGCAGCAGGTCAGTTGTGGCCATGTCACTATGGGGGCTACATCACAGTGGGCTGCGGTTCAGTGGTGGCCATGTCACTGTGAGGTCATGTCACAGTGGGTAGCAGATCAGTTGTGGCCATGTCACAGGTAGAAACAGGCCACTGGTAGCCCATGTCACAGTGGGCAGCAGGTCAGTGGTGGCCATGTCACTGTGGGGGCCATGTCACAGTGGGCAGCAGGTCAGTGGTGGCCATGTCACTGTGAGGTCATGTCACAGTGTGAAGCAGGTCAGTGATGGCCATGTCACTGTGGGGGCCATGTCACAGTGAGCAACAGGCCACTGGTTGCCATGTCACTGTGGGGGCTATGTCAGAGTGGGCAGTAGGTCAGTGGTGGCCATGTCACTATGGGGGCTATGTCAGAGTGGGCAGCAGGTCAGTGGTTGCGATGTCACTGTGGGGGCTATGTCATAGTGGGTAGCATGTCATTGGTGGCCATGTCACTGTGGGGGCCATGTCATAGTGGTCAGAGGGTCATTGGTGGCCATGTCACTGTGGGGGCTATGTCACAGTGGGCAGCAGGTCAGTCGTGGCCATGTCACTGTGGAGGCTATGTCACAATGGGTAGCAGGTGAGTGGTGGCCATGTCACTATGGGGGCCATGTCACAGTGGTCAGCGTGTCATTGGTGGCCATGTCACTGTGGGGGCTATGTCACAGTGTGCAGCAGGTCAGTGGTGGCCATGTCACAGTGAGCAACAGGCCACTGGTTGCCATGTCACTGTGGGGGCTATGTCACCGTGGGTAGCAGGTCAGTGGTGGCCATGTCACTGTGGGGGCTATATCACAGTGGCTAGCAGGTCAGTGGTGGCCATGTCACTGTGGGTGCTACATCACAGTGGTCAGCGGGTCAGTGGTGGCCATGTCACTGTGGGTGCTACATCACAGTGGTCAGCGGGTCAGTGGTGGCCATGTCACTGTGGGGGCTATGTCACAGTGGGCAGCATGTCAGTGGTGATCATGTTACTGTTTGGGACATGTCACAGTGGTCAGCGGGTCAGTGGTGGCCATGTCACTGTGGGGGCTATGTCACACTGGGCAGCAGGTCAATGGTGGCCATGTCAATATCGGGGCTATGTCACAGTGGGCAGCAGGTCAGTTGTGGCCATGTCACTATGGGGGCTACATGACAGTGGGCTGCGGTTCAGTGGTGGCCATGTCACTGTGAGGTCATGTCACAGTGGGTAGCAGATCAGTTGTGGCCATGTCACAGGGAGAAACAGGCCACTGGTAGCCCATGTCACAGTGGGCAGCAGGTCAGTGGTGGCCATGTCACTGTGGGGGCCATGTCACAGTGTGCAGCAGGTCAGTGGTGGCCATGTCACAGTGAGCAACAGGCCACTGGTTGCCATGTCACTGTGGGGGATATGTCACAGTGGGCAGCAGGTCAGTGGTGGCCATGTCACTGTGGGGGACATACCACAGTGGTCAGCGGGTCAGTGGTGACCATGTCACTGTGAGGTCATGTCACAGTGGGCAGCAGGTCAGTTGTGGCCATGTCACTATGGGGGCCATGTCACAGTGTTCATCGGGTCAGTGGTGGCCATGTCACTTTGGGGGCCATGTCAGAGTGGTCAGTGGGTCAGTGGTGGCCATGTCACTGTGAGGTCATGTCACAGTGGGCAGCAGATCAGTTGTGGCCATGTCACAATGAGCAACAGTCCACTGGTTGCCATGTCACTGTGGTGGCCAGTCACAGTGGGCAGCAGGTCAGTGGTGGCCACGTCACTGTGGGGCCATGTGACAGTGGGCAGCATGTCAGTAGTGATCATGTTACTGTATGGGACATGTCACAGTGGGGAGCAGGTCAGTGGTGGCCATGTCACAGTGAGGTCATGTCACAGTGTGCAGCAGGTCAGTGGTGGCCATGTCACTGTGGGGGCCATGTCACAGTGGGCAGCAGGTCAGTGGTGGCCATGTCACTGTGAGGTCATGTCACAGTGTGAAGCAGGTCAGTGGTGGCCATGTCACTGTGGGGGCCATGTCACAGTGGGCAGCAGGTCAGTGGTGGCCATGTCACAGTGAGAACAGGCCACTGGTTGCCATGTCACTGTGGGGGCTATGTCAGAGTGTGCAGCAGGTCAGTGGTGGCCATGTCACAGTGGGTGCCATGTCACCGTGGGTAGCAGGTCAGTCGTGGCCATGTCACTATGGGGGCTATATCACTGTGGCTAGCAGGTCAGAGGTGGCCATGTCACTATGGGGGCTATGTCACAGTGGTTAGCAGGTCAGTGGTGGCCATGTCACTGTGGGGGCCATGTCACAGTGAGCAGCAGGTCAGTGGTGGCCATGTCACTGTGGGTTCCATGTCACAGTGGGCAGCGGGTCAGTGGTGGCCATGTCACTGTGAGGTCATGTCACAGCGTGCAGCAGGTCAGTGGTGGCCATGTCACAGTGAGCAACAGGCCACTGGTTGCCATGTCACTGTGGGGGCTATGTCACAGTGGATAGCAAGTCAGTGATGGCCATGTCACAGTGGGTGCCATGTCACCGTGGGTAGCAGGTCAGTGGTGGCCATGTCACTGTGGGGGCTATATCACAGTGGCTAGCAGGTCAGTGGTGGCCATGTCACTGTGGGTGCTACATCACAGTGGTCAGCGGGTCAGTGGTGCCCATGTCACTGTGGGTGCTACATCACAGTGGTCAGCGTGTCAGTGGTGGCCATGTCACTGTGGGGGCTATGTCACAGTGGGCAGCATGTCAGTGGTGATCATGTTACTGTTTGGACATGTCACAGTGGGAAGCAGGTCAGTTGTGGCCATGTCACTGTGGGTGCTACATCACAGTGGTCAGCGGGTCAGTGGTGGCCATGTCACTGTGGGGGCTATGTCACACTGGGCAGCAGGTCAATGGTGGCCATGTCAATATCGGGGCTATGTCACAGTGGCTAGCAGGTCAGTGCTGGCCATGTCACTGTGGGGGCTATGTCACAGTGGGCAGCAGGTCAGTGGTGGCCATGTCACTATGGGGGCTACATGACAGTGGGCTGCGGTTCAGTGGTGGCCATGTCACTGTGAGGTCATGTCACAGTGGGTAGCAGATCAGTTGTGGCCATGTCACAGGGAGAAACAGGCCACTGGTAGCCCATGTCACAGTGGGCAGCAGGTCAGTGGTGGCCATGTCACTGTGGGGGCCATGTCACAGTGGGCAGCAGGTCAGTGGTGGCCATGTCACTGTGAGGTCATGTCACAGTGTGAAGCAGGTCAGTTGTGGCCATGTCACTATGGGGGCCATGTCACAGTGGGTAGCAGGTCAGTGGTGGCCATGTCACTGTGAGGTCATGTCACAGTGTGAAGCAGTTCATTGGTGGCTATGTCACTGTGTTGGACATGTCACAGTGGGCAGCATGTCAGTGGTGGCCATGTCAATATCGGGGCTATGTCACAGTGGCTAGCAGGTCAGTGCTGGCCATGTCACTGTGGGGGCCATGTCACAGTGAGCAACAGACCACTGTTTGCCATGTCACTGTGGGGGCTATGTCACAGTGGATGGCAGGTCACTGGTGGCCATGTCACTGTGGGGGCCATGTCACATTGTTCAGCAGGTCAGTGGTGGCCATGTCACTGTGGGGTCTTTGTCACAGTGGGCAGCAGATCAGTTGTGGCCATGTCACTCTGGGGGCCATGTCACAGTGAGCAACAGACCACTGGTTGCCATGTCACTGTGGGGGCTATGTCACAGTGGGCAGCAGGTCAGTGGTGGCCATGTCACTGTTAGGTCATGTCACAGTGTGCAGCAGGTCAGTGGTGGCCATGTCACAGTGAGCAACAGGCCACTGGTAGCCCATGTCACAGTGGGAGCTATGTCACAGTGGATAGCAGGTCACTGGTAGCCATGTCACAGTGGGTGCCATGTCACCGTGGGCAGCAGGTGAGTGGTGGCCATGTCACTGTGGGGGCCATGTCACAGTGGGCAGCAGGTCAGTTGTGGCCATGTCACTATGAGGTCATGTCACAGTGAGAAGCAGGTCAGTGGTGGCCATGTCACTGTGGGGGCCATGTCAGAGTGGGCAGCAGGTCAGTGGTGGCCATGTCACTGTGAGGTCATGTCACAGTGTGCAGCAGGTCAGTGGTGGCCATGTCACTGTGGGGCCATGTCACAGTGGTCAGCAGTTCAGTGCTGGCCATGTCACTGTGGGGGCTATGTCACACTGGGCAGCAGGTCAATGGTGGCCATGTCACAGTGGGAGCCATGTCACCGTGGGTAGCAGGTCAGTCGTGGCCATGTCACTGTGGGGGCTATGTCACAGTGGGTAGCAGGTCAGTGGTGGCCATGTCACTGTGGGGGCCATGTCACAGTGAGCAGCAGGTCAGTGGTTGCCATGTCACTCTGGGGGCCATGTCACAGTGGGCAGCGGGTCAATGGTGGCCATGTCACTGTGAGGTCATGTCACAGTGTGCAGCAGGTCAGTGGTGGCCATGTCACAGTGAGCAACAGGCCACTGGTTGCCATGTCACTGTGGGGGCTATGTCACAGTGGATAGCATGTCAGTGGTGGCCATGTCACAGTGGGTGCCATGTCACCGTGGGTAGCAGGTCAGTGGTGGCCATGTCACTGTGGGGGCTATATCACAGTGGCTAGCAGGTCAGTGGTGGCCATGTCACTGTGGGTGCTACATCACAGTGGTCAGCGGGTCAGTGGTGGCCATGTCACTGTGGGTGCTACATCACAGTGGTCAGCGTGTCAGTGGTGGCCATGTCACTGTGGGGGCTATGTCACAGTGGGCAGCATGTCAGTGGTGATCATGTTACGGTTTGGGACATGTCACAGTGGGAAGCAGGTCAGTTTTGGCCATGTCACTGTGGGTGCTACATCACAGTGGTCAGCGGGTCAGTGGTGGCCATGTCACTGTGGGGGCTATGTCACACTGGGCAGCAGGTCAATGGTGGCCATGTCAATATCGGGGCTATGTCACAGTGGGCAGCAGGTCAGTGGTGGCCATGTCACTGTGGGGGCCATGTCATAGTGTGCAGCAGGTCAGTGGTGGCCATGTCACAGTGAGCAACAGGCCACTGGTTGCCATGTCACTGTGGGGGATATGTCACAGTGGGCAGCAGGTCAGTGGTGGCCATGTCACTGTGGGGGACATACCACAGTGGTCAGCGGGTCAGTGGTGGCGTTGTCACTGTGGGGGCCATCTCACAGTGGTCAGCGGGTCAGTGGTGACCATGTCACTGTGAGGTCATGTCACAGTGGGCAGCAGGTCAGTTGTGGCCATGTCACTATGGGGGCCATGTCACAGTGTTCATCGGGTCAGTGGTGGCCATGTCACTTTGGGGGCCATGTCAGAGTGGTCAGTGGGTCAGTGGTGGCCATGTCACTGTGAGGTCATGTCACAGTGGGCAGCAGATCAGTTGTGGCCATGTCACAATGAGCAACAGTCCACTGGTTGCCATGTCACTGTGGTGGCCAGTCACAGTGGGCAGCAGGTCAGTGGTGGCCACGTCACTGTGGGGCCATGTGACAGTGGGCAGCATGTCAGTAGTGATCATGTTACTGTATGGGACATGTCACAGTGGGGAGCAGGTCAGTGGTGGCCATGTCACAGTGAGGTCATGTCACAGTGTGCAGCAGGTCAGTGGTGGCCATGTCACTGTGGGGGCCATGTCACAGTGGGCAGCAGGTCAGTGGTGGCCATGTCACTGTGAGGTCATGTCACAGTGTGAAGCAGGTCAGTGGTGGCCATGTCACTGTGGGGGCCATGTCACAGTGGGCAGCAGGTCAGTGGTGGCCATGTCACAGTGAGAACAGGCCACTGGTTGCCATGTCACTGTGGGGGCTATGTCAGAGTGTGCAGCAGGTCAGTGGTGGCCATGTCACAGTGGGTGCCATGTCACCGTGGGTAGCAGGTCAGTCGTGGCCATGTCACTATGGGGGCTATATCACTGTGGCTAGCAGGTCAGAGGTGGCCATGTCACTATGGGGGCTATGTCACAGTGGTTAGCAGGTCAGTGGTGGCCATGTCACTGTGGGGGCCATGTCACAGTGAGCAGCAGGTCAGTGGTGGCCATGTCACTGTGGGTTCCATGTCACAGTGGGCAGCGGGTCAGTGGTGGCCATGTCACTGTGAGGTCATGTCACAGTGTGCAGCAGGTCAGTGGTGGCCATGTCACAGTGAGCAACAGGCCACTGGTTGCCATGTCACTGTGGGGGCTATGTCACAGTGGATAGCAAGTCAGTGATGGCCATGTCACAGTGGGTGCCATGTCACCGTGGGTAGCAGGTCAGTCGTGGCCATGTCACTGTGGGGGCTATATCACAGTGGCTAGCAGGTCAGTGGTGGCCATGTCACTGTGGGTGCTACATCACAGTGGTCAGCGGGTCAGTGGTGCCCATGTCACTGTGGGTGCTACATCACAGTGGTCAGCGTGTCAGTGGTGGCCATGTCACTGTGGGGGCTATGTCACAGTGGGCAGCATGTCAGTGGTGATCATGTTACTGTTTGGACATGTCACAGTGGGAAGCAGGTCAGTTGTGGCCATGTCACTGTGGGTGCTACATCACAGTGGTCAGCGGGTCAGTGGTGGCCATGTCACTGTGGGGGCTATGTCACACTGGGCAGCAGGTCAATGGTGGCCATGTCAATATCGGGGCTATGTCACAGTGGGCAGCAGGTCAGTTGTGGCCATGTCACTATGGGGGCTACATCACAGTGGGCTGCGGTTCAGTGGTGGCCATGTCACTGTGAGGTCATGTCACAGTGGGTAGCAGATCAGTTGTGGCCATGTCACAGGGAGAAACAGGCCACTGGTAGCCCATGTCACAGTGGGCAGCAGGTCAGTGGTGGCCATGTCACTGTGGGGGCCATGTCACAGTGGGCAGCAGGTCAGTGGTGGCCATGTCACTGTGAGGTCATGTCACAGTGTGAAGCAGGTCAGTTGTGGCCATGTCACTATGGGGGCCATGTCACAGTGGGTAGCAGGTCAGTGGTGGCCATGTCACTGTGAGGTCATGTCACAGTGTGAAGCAGTTCATTGGTGGCTATGTCACTGTGTTGGACATGTCACAGTGGGCAGCATGTCAGTGGTGGCCATGTCAATATCGGGGCTATGTCACAGTGGCTAGCAGGTCAGTGCTGGCCATGTCACTGTGGGGGCCATGTCACAGTGAGCAACAGACCACTGGTTGCCATGTCACTGTGGGGGATATGTCACAGTGGATGGCAGGTCACTGGTGGCCATGTCACTGTGGGGGCCATGTCACATTGTTCAGCAGGTCAGTGGTGGCCATGTCACAGTGGGGTCTTTGTCACAGTGGGCAGCAGATCAGTTGTGGCCATGTCACTCTGGGGGCCATGTCACAGTGAGCAACAGACCACTGGTTGCCATGTCACTTTGGGGGCTATGTCACAGTGGGCAGCAGGTCAGTGGTGGCCATGTCACTGTTAGGTCATGTCACAGTGTGCAGCAGGTCAGTGGTGGCCATGTCACAGTGAGCAACAGGCCACTGGTAGCCCATGTCACAGTGGGAGCTATGTCACAGTGGATAGCAGGTCACTGGTAGCCATGTCACAGTGGGTGCCATGTCACCGTGGGCAGCAGGTGAGTGGTGGCCATGTCACTGTGGGGGCCATGTCACAGTGGGCAGCAGGTCAGTTGTGGCCATGTCACTATGAGGTCATGTCACAGTGAGAAGCAGGTCAGTGGTGGCCATGTCACTGTGGGGGCCATGTCAGAGTGGGCAGCAGGTCAGTGGTGGCCATGTCACTGTGAGGTCATGTCACAGTGTGCAGCAGGTCAGTGGTGGCCATGTCACTGTGGGGGCCATGTCACAGTGGTCAGCAGTTCAGTGCTGGCCATGTCACTGTGGGGGCTATGTCACACTGGGCAGCAGGTCAATGGTGGCCATGTCACAGTGGGTGCCATGTCACCGTGGGTAGCAGGTCAGTCGTGGCCATGTCACTGTGGGGGCTATGTCACAGTGGGTAGCAGGTCAGTGGTGGCCATGTCACTGTGGGGGCCATGTCACAGTGAGCAGCAGGTCAGTGGTTGCCATGTCACTCTGGGGGCCATGTCACAGTGTGCAGCAGGTCAGTGGTGGCCATGTCACATTGAGCAACAGGCCACTGGTTGCCATGTCACTGTGGGGGCTATGTCACAGTGGATAGCATGTCAGTGGTGGCCATGTCACAGTGGGTGCCATGTCACCGTGGGTAGCAGGTCAGTGGTGGCCATGTCACTGTGGGGGCTATATCACAGTGGCTAGCAGGTCAGTGGTGGCCATGTCACTGTGGGTGCTACATCACAGTGGTCAGCGGGTCAGTGGTGGCCATGTCACTGTGGGTGCTACATCACAGTGGTCAGCGTGTCAGTGGTGGCCATGTCACTGTGGGGGCTATGTCACAGTGGGGAGCATGTCAGTGGTGATCATGTTACGGTTTGGGACATGTCACAGTGGGAAGCAGGTCAGTTTTGGCCATGTCACTGTGGGTGCTACATCACAGTGGTCAGCGGGTCAGTGGTGGCCATGTCACTGTGGGGGCTATGTCACACTGGGCAGCAGGTCAATGGTGGCCATGTCAATATCGGGGCTATGTCACAGTGGGCAGCAGGTCAGTTGTGGCCATGTCACAGTGAGAAACAGGCCACTGGTAGCCCATGTCACAGTGGGCAGCAGGTCAGTGGTGGCCATGTCACTGTGAGGTCATGTCACAGTGTGAAGCAGGTCAGTGGTGGCCTTGTCACTGTGGGGGCCATTTCACAGTGTGCAGCAGTTCAGAGGTGGCCATGTCACAGCAACAGGCCACTGGTTGCCATGTCTCTGTGGGGGCTATGTCACAGTGGGCAGTAGGTCAGTGGTGGCCATGTCACTATGGGGGCTATGTCAGAGTGGGCAGCAGGTCAGTGGTTGCGATGTCACTGTGGGGGCTATGTCATAGTGGGTAGCATGTCAGTGGTGGCCATGTCACTGTGGGGGCCATGTCATAGTGGTCAGAGGGTCATTGGTGGCCATGTCACTGTGGGGGCTATGTCACAGTGGGCAGCAGGTCAGTCGTGGCCATGACACTTTGGCGGCTATGTCACAATGGGTAGCAGGTGAGTGGTGGCCATGTCACTATGGGGGCCATGTCACAGTGGTCAGCGTGTCATTGGTGGCCATGTCACTGTGGGGGCTATGTCAGAGTGTGCAGCAGGTCAGTGGTGGCCATGTCACAGTGGGTGCCATGTCACCGTGGGTAGCAGGTCAGTCGTGGCCATGTCACTATGGGGGCTATATCACTGTGGCTAGCAGGTCAGAGGTGGCCATGTCACTATGGGGGCTATGTCACAGTTGTTAGCAGGTCAGTGGTGGCCATGTCACTGTGGGGGCCATGTCACAGTGAGCAGCAGGTCAGTGGTGGCCATGTCACTGTGGGTTCCATGTCACAGTGGGCAGCGGGTCAGTGGTGGCCATGTCACTGTGAGGTCATGTCACAGTGTGCAGCAGGTCAGTGGTGGCCATGTCACAGTGAGCAACAGGCCACTGGTTGCCATGTCACTGTGGGGGCTATGTCACAGTGGATAGCAAGTCAGTGATGGCCATGTCACAGTGGGTGCCATGTCACCGTGGGTAGCAGGTCAGTTGTGGCCATGTCACTCTGGGGGCCATGTAACAGTGAGCAACAGACCACTGGTTGCCATGTCACTTTGGGGGCTATGTCACAGTGGGCAGCAGGTCAGTGGTGGCCATGTCACTGTTAGGTCATGTCACAGTGTGCAGCAGGTCAGTGGTGGCCATGTCACAGTGAGCAACAGGCCACTGGTAGCCCATGTCACAGTGGGAGCTATGTCACAGTGGATAGCAGGTCACTGGTAGCCATGTCACAGTGGGTGCCATGTCACCGTGGGCAGCAGGTGAGTGGTGGCCATGTCACTATGAGGTCATGTCACAGTGAGAAGCAGGTCAGTGGTGGCCATGTCACTGTGGGGGCCATGTCAGAGTGGGCAGCAGGTCAGTGGTGGCCATGTCACTGTGAGGTCATGTCACAGTGTGCAGCAGGTCAGTGGTGGCCATGTCACATTGAGCAACAGGCCACTGGTTGCCATGTCACTGTGGGGGCTATGTCACAGTGGATAGCATGTCAGTGGTGGCCATGTCACAGTGGGTGCCATGTCACCGTGGGTAGCAGGTCAGTGGTGGCCATGTCACTGTGGGGGCTATATCACAGTGGCTAGCAGGTCAGTGGTGGCCATGTCACTGTGGGTGCTACATCACAGTGGTCAGCGGGTCAGTGGTGGCCATGTCACTGTGGGTGCTACATCACAGTGGTCAGCGTGTCAGTGGTGGCCATGTCACTGTGGGGGCTATGTCACAGTGGGCAGCATGTCAGTGGTGATCATGTTACGGTTTGGGACATGTCACAGTGGGAAGCAGGTCAGTTTTGGCCATGTCACTGTGGGTGCTACATCACAGTGGTCAGCGGGTCAGTGGTGGCCATGTCACTGTGGGGGCTATGTCACACTGGGCAGCAGGTCAATGGTGGCCATGTCAATATCGGGGCTATGTCACAGTGGGCAGCAGGTCAGTTGTGGCCATGTCACAGTGAGAAACAGGCCACTGGTAGCCCATGTCACAGTGGGCAGCAGGTCAGTGGTGGCCATGTCACTGTGAGGTCATGTCACAGTGTGAAGCAGGTCAGTGGTGGCCTTGTCACTGTGGGGGCCATTTCACAGTGTGCAGCAGTTCAGAGGTGGCCATGTCACAGCAACAGGCCACTGGTTGCCATGTCTCTGTGGGGGCTATGTCACAGTGGGCAGTAGGTCAGTGGTGGCCATGTCACTATGGGGGCTATGTCAGAGTGGGCAGCAGGTCAGTGGTTGCGATGTCACTGTGGGGGCTATGTCATAGTGGGTAGCATGTCAGTGGTGGCCATGTCACTGTGGGGGCCATGTCATAGTGGTCAGAGGGTCATTGGTGGCCATGTCACTGTGGGGGCTATGTCACAGTGGGCAGCAGGTCAGTCGTGGCCATGTCACTTTGGCGGCTATGTCACAATGGGTAGCAGGTGAGTGGTGGCCATGTCACTATGGGGGCCATGTCACAGTGGTCAGCGTGTCATTGGTGGCCATGTCACTGTGGGGGCTATGTCAGAGTGTGCAGCAGGTCAGTGGTGGCCATGTCACAGTGGGTGCCATGTCACCGTGGGTAGCAGGTCAGTCGTGGCCATGTCACTATGGGGGCTATATCACTGTGGCTAGCAGGTCAGAGGTGGCCATGTCACTATGGGGGCTATGTCACAGTGGTTAGCAGGTCAGTGGTGGCCATGTCACTGTGGGGGCCATGTCACAGTGAGCAGCAGGTCAGTGGTGGCCATGTCACTGTGGGTTCCATGTCACAGTGGGCAGCGGGTCAGTGGTGGCCATGTCACTGTGAGGTCATGTCACAGTGTGCAGCAGGTCAGTGGTGGCCATGTCACAGTGAGCAACAGGCCACTGGTTGCCATGTCACTGTGGGGGCTATGTCACAGTGGATAGCAAGTCAGTGATGGCCATGTCACAGTGGGTGCCATGTCACCGTGGGTAGCAGGTCAGTGGTGGCCATGTCACTGTGGGGGCTATATCACAGTGGCTAGCAGGTCAGTGGTGGCCATGTCACTGTGGGTGCTACATCACAGTGGTCAGCGGGTCAGTGGTGCCCATGTCACTGTGGGTGCTACATCACAGTGGTCAGCGTGTCAGTGGTGGCCATGTCACTGTGGGGGCTATGTCACAGTGGGCAGCATGTCAGTGGTGATCATGTTACTGTTTGGACATGTCACAGTGGGAAGCAGGTCAGTTGTGGCCATGTCACTGTGGGTGCTACATCACAGTGGTCAGCGGGTCAGTGGTGGCCATGTCACTGTGGGGGCTATGTCACACTGGGCAGCAGGTCAATGGTGGCCATGTCAATATCGGGGCTATGTCACAGTGGGCAGCAGGTCAGTTGTGGCCATGTCACTATGGGGGCTACATCACAGTGGGCTGCGGTTCAGTGGTGGCCATGTCACTGTGAGGTCATGTCACAGTGGGTAGCAGATCAGTTGTGGCCATGTCACAGGGAGAAACAGGCCACTGGTAGCCCATGTCACAGTGGGCAGCAGGTCAGTGGTGGCCATGTCACTGTGGGGGCCATGTCACAGTGGGCAGCAGGTCAGTGGTGGCCATGTCACTGTGAGGTCATGTCACAGTGTGAAGCAGGTCAGTTGTGGCCATGTCACTATGGGGGCCATGTCACAGTGGGTAGCAGGTCAGTGGTGGCCATGTCACTGTGAGGTCATGTCACAGTGTGAAGCAGTTCATTGGTGGCTATGTCACTGTGTTGGACATGTCACAGTGGGCAGCATGTCAGTGGTGGCCATGTCAATATCGGGGCTATGTCACAGTGGCTAGCAGGTCAGTGCTGGCCATGTCACTGTGGGGGCCATGTCACAGTGAGCAGCAGGTCAGTGGTTGCCATGTCACTCTGGGGGCCATGTCACAGTGTGCAGCAGGTCAGTGGTGGCCATGTCACATTGAGCAACAGGCCACTGGTTGCCATGTCACTGTGGGGGCTATGTCACAGTGGATAGCATGTCAGTGGTGGCCATGTCACAGTGGGTGCCATGTCACCGTGGGTAGCAGGTCAGTGGTGGCCATGTCACTGTGGGGGCTATATCACAGTGGCTAGCAGGTCAGTGGTGGCCATGTCACTGTGGGTGCTACATCACAGTGGTCAGCGGGTCAGTGGTGGCCATGTCACTGTGGGTGCTACATCACAGTGGTCAGCGTGTCAGTGGTGGCCATGTCACTGTGGGGGCTATGTCACAGTGGGCAGCATGTCAGTGGTGATCATGTTACGGTTTGGGACATGTCACAGTGGGAAGCAGGTCAGTTTTGGCCATGTCACTGTGGGTGCTACATCACAGTGGTCAGCGGGTCAGTGGTGGCCATGTCACTGTGGGGGCTATGTCACACTGGGCAGCAGGTCAATGGTGGCCATGTCAATATCGGGGCTATGTCACAGTGGGCAGCAGGTCAGTTGTGGCCATGTCACAGTGAGAAACAGGCCACTGGTAGCCCATGTCACAGTGGGCAGCAGGTCAGTGGTGGCCATGTCACTGTGAGGTCATGTCACAGTGTGAAGCAGGTCAGTGGTGGCCTTGTCACTGTGGGGGCCATTTCACAGTGTGCAGCAGTTCAGAGGTGGCCATGTCACAGCAACAGGCCACTGGTTGCCATGTCTCTGTGGGGGCTATGTCACAGTGGGCAGTAGGTCAGTGGTGGCCATGTCACTATGGGGGCTATGTCAGAGTGGGCAGCAGGTCAGTGGTTGCGATGTCACTGTGGGGGCTATGTCATAGTGGGTAGCATGTCAGTGGTGGCCATGTCACTGTGGGGGCCATGTCATAGTGGTCAGAGGGTCATTGGTGGCCATGTCACTGTGGGGGCTATGTCACAGTGGGCAGCAGGTCAGTCGTGGCCATGTCACTTTGGCGGCTATGTCACAATGGGTAGCAGGTGAGTGGTGGCCATGTCACTATGGGGGCCATGTCACAGTGGTCAGCGTGTCATTGGTGGCCATGTCACTGTGGGGGCTATGTCAGAGTGTGCAGCAGGTCAGTGGTGGCCATGTCACAGTGGGTGCCATGTCACCGTGGGTAGCAGGTCAGTCGTGGCCATGTCACTATGGGGGCTATATCACTGTGGCTAGCAGGTCAGAGGTGGCCATGTCACTATGGGGGCTATGTCACAGTGGTTAGCAGGTCAGTGGTGGCCATGTCACTGTGGGGGCCATGTCACAGTGAGCAGCAGGTCAGTGGTGGCCATGTCACTGTGGGTTCCATGTCACAGTGGGCAGCGGGTCAGTGGTGGCCATGTCACTGTGAGGTCATGTCACAGTGTGCAGCAGGTCAGTGGTGGCCATGTCACAGTGAGCAACAGGCCACTGGTTGCCATGTCACTGTGGGGGCTATGTCACAGTGGATAGCAAGTCAGTGATGGCCATGTCACAGTGGGTGCCATGTCACCGTGGGTAGCAGGTCAGTGGTGGCCATGTCACTGTGGGGGCTATATCACAGTGGCTAGCAGGTCAGTGGTGGCCATGTCACTGTGGGTGCTACATCACAGTGGTCAGCGGGTCAGTGGTGCCCATGTCACTGTGGGTGCTACATCACAGTGGTCAGCGTGTCAGTGGTGGCCATGTCACTGTGGGGGCTATGTCACAGTGGGCAGCATGTCAGTGGTGATCATGTTACTGTTTGGACATGTCACAGTGGGAAGCAGGTCAGTTGTGGCCATGTCACTGTGGGTGCTACATCACAGTGGTCAGCGGGTCAGTGGTGGCCATGTCACTGTGGGGGCTATGTCACACTGGGCAGCAGGTCAATGGTGGCCATGTCAATATCGGGGCTATGTCACAGTGGGCAGCAGGTCAGTTGTGGCCATGTCACTATGGGGGCTACATGACAGTGGGCTGCGGTTCAGTGGTGGCCATGTCACTGTGAGGTCATGTCACAGTGGGTAGCAGATCAGTTGTGGCCATGTCACAGGGAGAAACAGGCCACTGGTAGCCCATGTCACAGTGGGCAGCAGGTCAGTGGTGGCCATGTCACTGTGGGGGCCATGTCACAGTGGGCAGCAGGTCAGTGGTGGCCATGTCACTGTGAGGTCATGTCACAGTGTGAAGCAGGTCAGTTGTGGCCATGTCACTATGGGGGCCATGTCACAGTGGGTAGCAGGTCAGTGGTGGCCATGTCACTGTGAGGTCATGTCACAGTGTGAAGCAGTTCATTGGTGGCTATGTCACTGTGTTGGACATGTCACAGTGGGCAGCATGTCAGTGGTGGCCATGTCAATATCGGGGCTATGTCACAGTGGCTAGCAGGTCAGTGCTGGCCATGTCACTGTGGGGGCCATGTCACAGTGAGCAACAGACCACTGGTTGCCATGTCACTGTGGGGGCTATGTCACAGTGGATGGCAGGTCACTGGTGGCCATGTCACTGTGGGGGCCATGTCACATTGTTCAGCAGGTCAGTGGTGGCCATGTCACTGTGGGGTCTTTGTCACAGTGGGCAGCAGATCAGTTGTGGCCATGTCACTCTGGGGGCCATGTCACAGTGAGCAACAGACCACTGGTTGCCATGTCACTGTGGGGGCTATGTCACAGTGGGCAGCAGGTCAGTGGTGGCCATGTCACTGTTAGGTCATGTCACAGTGTGCAGCAGGTCAGTGGTGGCCATGTCACAGTGAGCAACAGGCCACTGGTAGCCCATGTCACAGTGGGAGCTATGTCACAGTGGATAGCAGGTCACTGGTAGCCATGTCACAGTGGGTGCCATGTCACCGTGGGCAGCAGGTGAGTGGTGGCCATGTCACTGTGGGGGCCATGTCACAGTGGGCAGCAGGTCAGTTGTGGCCATGTCACTATGAGGTCATGTCACAGTGAGAAGCAGGTCAGTGGTGGCCATGTCACTGTGGGGGCCATGTCAGAGTGGGCAGCAGGTCAGTGGTGGCCATGTCACTGTGAGGTCATGTCACAGT
Source organism: Strix aluco (assembly GCF_031877795.1). Taxonomy (NCBI): domain Eukaryota; kingdom Metazoa; phylum Chordata; class Aves; order Strigiformes; family Strigidae; genus Strix; species Strix aluco. The sequence continues at coordinate 168,355 of NW_027436536.1, forward strand.
GTGCAGCAGGTCAGTGGTGGCCATGTCACTGTGGGGGCCATGTCACAGTGGTCAGCAGTTCAGTGCTGGCCATGTCACTGTGGGGGCTATGTCACACTGGGTAGTAGGTCAGTCGTGGCCATGTCACTGTGGGGGCCATGTCACAGTGGGCAGCAGGTCAGTGGTGGCCATGTCACTGTGAGGTCATGTCACAGTGTGAAGCAGGTCAGTGGTGGCCATGTCACTGTGGGGGCCATGTCACAGTGGGCAGCACGTCAGTGGTGGCCATGTCACAGTGAGAACAGGCCACTGGTTGCCATGTCACTGTGGGGGCTATGTCAGAGTGTGCAGCAGGTCAGTGGTGGCCATGTCACAGTGGGTGCCATGTCACCGTGGGTAGCAGGTCAGTCGTGGCCATGTCACTATGGGGGCTATATCACTGTGGCTAGCAGGTCAGAGGTGGCCATGTCACTATGGGGGCTATGTCACAGTGGTTAGCAGGTCAGTGCTGGCCATGTCACTGTGGGGGCCATGTCACAGTGAGCAGCAGGTCAGTGGTGGCCATGTCACTGTGGGTTCCATGTCACAGTGGGCAGCGGGTCAGTGGTGGCCATGTCACTGTGAGGTCATGTCACAGTGTGCAGCAGGTCAGTGGTGGCCATGTCACAGTGAGCAACAGGCCACTGGTTGCCATGTCACTGTGGGGGCTATGTCACAGTGGATAGCAAGTCAGTGATGGCCATGTCACAGTGGGTGCCATGTCACTGTGGGTAGCAGGTCAGTGGTGGCCATGTCACTGTGGGGGCTATATCACAGTGGCTAGCAGGTCAGTGGTGGCCATGTCACTGTGGGTGCTACATCACAGTGGTCAGCGGGTCAGTGGTGCCCATGTCACTGTGGGTGCTACATCACAGTGGTCAGCGTGTCAGTGGTGGCCATGTCACTGTGGGGGCTATGTCACAGTGGGCAGCATGTCATTGGTGATCATGTTACTGTTTGGACATGTCACAGTGGGAAGCAGGTCAGTTGTGGCCATGTCACTGTGGGTGCTACATCACAGTGGTCAGCGGGTCAGTGGTGGCCATGTCACTGTGGGGGCTATGTCACACTGGGCAGCAGGTCAATGGTGGCCATGTCAATATCGGGGCTATGTCACAGTGGGCAGCAGGTCAGTTGTGGCCATGTCACTATGGGGGCTACATCACAGTGGGCTGCGGTTCAGTGGTGGCCATGTCACTGTGAGGTCATGTCACAGTGGGTAGCAGATCAGTTGTGGCCATGTCACAGGGAGAAACAGGCCACTGGTAGCCCATGTCACAGTGGGCAGCAGGTCAGTGGTGGCCATGTCACTGTGGGGGCCATGTCACAGTGGGCAGCAGGTCAGTGGTGGCCATGTCACTGTGAGGTCATGTCACAGTGTGAAGCAGGTCAGTGGTGGCCATGTCACTATGGGGGCCATGTCACAGTGGGTAGCAGGTCAGTGGTGGCCATGTCACTGTGAGGTCATGTCACAGTGTGAAGCAGTTCATTGGTGGCTATGTCACTGTGTTGGACATGTCACAGTGGGCAGCATGTCAGTGGTGGCCATGTCAATATCGGGGCTATGTCACAGTGGCTAGCAGGTCAGTGCTGGCCATGTCACTGTGGGGGCCATGTCACAGTGAGCAACAGACCACTGGTTGCCATGTCACTGTGGGGGATATGTCACAGTGGATGGCAGGTCACTGGTGGCCATGTCACTGTGGGGGCCATGTCACATTGTTCAGCAGGTCAGTGGTGGCCATGTCACTGTGGGGTCTTTGTCACAGTGGGCAGCAGATCAGTTGTGGCCATGTCACTCTGGGGGCCATGTCACAGTGAGCAACAGACCACTGGTTGCCATGTCACTGTGGGGGCTATGTCACAGTGGGCAGCAGGTCAGTGGTGGCCATGTCACTGTTAGGTCATGTCACAGTGTGCAGCAGGTCAGTGGTGGCCATGTCACAGTGAGCAACAGGCCACTGGTAGCCCATGTCACAGTGGGAGCTATGTCACAGTGGATAGCAGGTCACTGGTAGCCATGTCACAGTGGGTGCCATGTCACCGTGGGCAGCAGGTGAGTGGTGGCCATGTCACTGTGGGGGCCATGTCACAGTGGGCAGCAGGTCAGTTGTGGCCATGTCACTATGAGGTCATGTCACAGTGAGAAGCAGGTCAGTGGTGGCCATGTCACTGTGGGGGCCATGTCAGAGTGGGCAGCAGGTCAGTGGTGGCCATGTCACTGTGAGGTCATGTCACAGTGTGCAGCAGGTCAGTGGTGGCCATGTCACTGTGGGGGCCATGTCACAGTGGTCAGCAGTTCAGTGCTGGCCATGTCACTGTGGGGGCTATGTCACAGTGAGCAGCAGGTCAGTGGTTGCCATGTCACTCTGGGGGCCATGTCACAGTGGGCAGCGGGTCAATGGTGGCCATGTCACTGTGAGGTCATGTCACAGTGTGCAGCAGGTCAGTGGTGGCCATGTCACATTGAGCAACAGGCCACTGGTTGCCATGTCACTGTGGGGGCTATGTCACAGTGGATAGCATGTCAGTGGTGGCCATGTCACAGTGGGTGCCATGTCACCGTGGGTAGCAGGTCAGTGGTGGCCATGTCACTGTGGGGGCTATATCACAGTGGCTAGCAGGTCAGTGGTGGCCATGTCACTGTGGGTGCTACATCACAGTGGTCAGCGGGTCAGTGGTGCCCATGTCACTGTGGGTGCTACATCACAGTGGTCAGCGTGTCAGTGGTGGCCATGTCACTGTGGGGGCTATGTCACAGTGGGCAGCATGTCATTGGTGATCATGTTACTGTTTGGACATGTCACAGTGGGAAGCAGGTCAGTTGTGGCCATGTCACTGTGGGTGCTACATCACAGTGGTCAGCGGGTCAGTGGTGGCCATGTCACTGTGGGGGCTATGTCACACTGGGCAGCAGGTCAATGGTGGCCATGTCAATATCGGGGCTATGTCACAGTGGGCAGCAGGTCAGTTGTGGCCATGTCACTATGGGGGCTACATCACAGTGGGCTGCGGTTCAGTGGTGGCCATGTCACTTTGAGGTCATGTCACAGTGGGTAGCAGATCAGTTGTGGCCATGTCACAGGGAGAAACAGGCCACTGGTAGCCCATGTCACAGTGGGCAGCAGGTCAGTGGTGGCCATGTCACTGTGGGGGCCATGTCACAGTGGGCAGCAGGTCAGTGGTGGCCATGTCACTGTGAGGTCATGTCACAGTGTGAAGCAGGTCAGTGGTGGCCATGTCACTATGGGGGCCATGTCACAGTGGGTAGCAGGTCAGTGGTGGCCATGTCACTGTGAGGTCATGTCACAGTGTGAAGCAGTTCATTGGTGGCTATGTCACTGTGTTGGACATGTCACAGTGGGCAGCATGTCAGTGGTGGCCATGTCAATATCGGGGCTATGTCACAGTGGCTAGCAGGTCAGTGCTGGCCATGTCACTGTGGGGGCCATGTCACAGTGAGCAACAGACCACTGGTTGCCATGTCACTGTGGGGGCTATGTCACAGTGGATGGCAGGTCACTGGTGGCCATGTCACTGTGGGGGCCATGTCACATTGTTCAGCAGGTCAGTGGTGGCCATGTCACTGTGGGGTCTTTGTCACAGTGGGCAGCAGATCAGTTGTGGCCATGTCACTCTGGGGGCCATGTCACAGTGAGCAACAGACCACTGGTTGCCATGTCACTGTGGGGGCTATGTCACAGTGGGCAGCAGGTCAGTGGTGGCCATGTCACTGTTAGGTCATGTCACAGTGTGCAGCAGGTCAGTGGTGGCCATGTCACAGTGAGCAACAGGCCACTGGTAGCCCATGTCACAGTGGGAGCTATGTCACAGTGGATAGCAGGTCACTGGTAGCCATGTCACAGTGGGTGCCATGTCACCGTGGGCAGCAGGTGAGTGGTGGCCATGTCACTGTGGGGGCCATGTCACAGTGGGCAGCAGGTCAGTTGTGGCCATGTCACTATGAGGTCATGTCACAGTGAGAAGCAGGTCAGTGGTGGCCATGTCACTGTGGGGGCCATGTCAGAGTGGGCAGCAGGTCAGTGGTGGCCATGTCACTGTGAGGTCATGTCACAGTGTGCAGCAGGTCAGTGGTGGCCATGTCACTGTGGGGGCCATGTCACAGTGGTCAGCAGTTCAGTGCTGGCCATGTCACTGTGGGGGCTATGTCACACTGGGCAGCAGGTCAATGGTGGCCATGTCACAGTGGGTGCCATGTCACCGTGGGTAGCAGGTCAGTCGTGGCCATGTCACTGTGGGGGCTATGTCACAGTGGGTAGCAGGTCAGTGGTGGCCATGTCACTGTGGGGGCCATGTCACAGTGAGCAGCAGGTCAGTGGTTGCCATGTCACTCTGGGGGCCATGTCACAGTGGGCAGCGGGTCAATGGTGGCCATGTCACTGTGAGGTCATGTCACAGTGTGCAGCAGGTCAGTGGTGGCCATGTCACATTGAGCAACAGGCCACTGGTTGCCATGTCACTGTGGGGGCTATGTCACAGTGGATAGCATGTCAGTGGTGGCCATGTCACAGTGGGTGCCATGTCACCGTGGGTAGCAGGTCAGTGGTGGCCATGTCACTGTGGGGGCTATATCACAGTGGCTAGCAGGTCAGTGGTGGCCATGTCACTGTGGGTGCTACATCACAGTGGTCAGAGGGTCAGTGGTGGCCATGTCACTGTGGGTGCTACATCACAGTGGTCAGCGTGTCAGTGGTGGCCATGTCACTGTGGGGGCTATGTCACAGTGGGCAGCATGTCAGTGGTGATCATGTTACGGTTTGGGACATGTCACAGTGGGAAGCAGGTCAGTTGTGGCCATGTCACTGTGGGTGCTACATCACAGTGGTCAGCGGGTCAGTGGTGGCCATGTCACTGTGGGGGCTATGTCACACTGGGCAGCAGGTCAATGGTGGCCATGTCAATATCGGGGCTATGTCACAGTGGGCAGCAGGTCAGTTGTGGCCATGTCACTATGGGGGCTACATGACAGTGGGCTGCGGTTCAGTGGTGGCCATGTCACTGTGAGGTCATGTCACAGTGGGTAGCAGATCAGTTGTGGCCATGTCACAGGGAGAAACAGGCCACTGGTAGCCCATGTCACAGTGGAAGCTATGTCACAGTGGATAGCAGGTCACTGGTAGCCATGTCACAGTGGGTGCCATGTCACCGTGGGCAGCAGGTGAGTGGTGGCCATGTCACTGTGGGGGCCATGTCACAGTGTGCAGCAGTTCAGAGGTGGCCATGTCACAGTGAGCAACAGGCCACTGGTTGCCATGTCTCTGTGGGGGCTATGTCACAGTGGGTAGTAGGTCAGTGGTGGCCATGTCACTATGGGGGCTATGTCAGAGTGGGCAGCAGGTCAGTGGTGGCGATGTCACTATGGGGGCTATGTCATAGTGGGTAGCAGGTCAGTGGTGGCCATGTCACTGTGGGGGCCATGTCACAGTGGTCAGAGGGTCATTGGTGGCCATGTCACTGTGGGGGCTATGTCACAGTGGGCAGCAGGTCAGTGGTGGCCATGTCACTCTGGGGGCCATGTCAGTGAGCAACAGATCACTGGTTGTCATGTCACTGTGGGGGCTATGTCACAGTGGGCAGCAGGTCAGTGGTGGCCATGTCACTGTGAGGTCATGTCACAGTGTGCAGCAGGTCAGTGGTGGCCATGTCACAGTGAGCAACAGGTCACTTGTTGCCATGTTACTGTGGGGGCTATGTCATAGTGGGCAGTAGGTCAGTGGTGGCCATGTCACTATGGGGGCTATGTCAGAGTGGATAACAGGTCAGTGGTGGCCATGTCACTGTGGGGGCCATGTCACAGTGGTCAGCGGGTCATTGGTGGCCATGTCAGTGTGGGGATATGTCACAGTGGATAGCAGGTCAGTGGTGACCATGTCACAGTGGGTGCCATGTCACCGTGGGTAGCAGGTGAGTGGTGGCCATGTCACTATGGGGGCTATATCACAGTGGCTAGCAGGTCAGATGTGGCCATGTCACTATGGGGGCTATGTCACAGTGGCTAGCAGGTCAGTGGTGGCCATGTCACTGTGGGGGCCATGTCACAGTGAGCAGCAGGTCAGTGGTGGCCATGTCACTGTGGGTGCCATGTCACAGTGGGCAGCGGGTCAGTGGTGGCCATGTCACTGTGAGGTCATGTCACAGTGTGCAGCAGGTCAGTGGTGGCCATGTCACAGTGAGCAACAGGCCACTGGTTGCCATGTCACTGTGGGGGCTATGTCACCGTGGGTAGCAGGTCAGTGGTGGCCATGTCACTGTGGGGGCTATATCACAGTGGCTAGCAGGTCAGAGGTGGCCATGTCACTATGGGGGCTATGTCACAGTTGGTAGCAGGTCATTGGTGGCCATGTCACTGTGGGGGCCATGTCACAGTGGGCAGCAGGTCAGTGGTGGCCATGTCACTGTGAGGTCATGTCACAGTGTGCAGCAGGTCAGTGGTGGCCATGTCACTGTGGGCGCCATGTCACAGTGGTCAGCAGGTCAGTTGTGGCCATGTCACTGTGGGGGCTATGTCACACTGGGCAGCAGGTCAATGGTGGCCATGTCAATATCGGAACTATGTCACAGTGGGCAGCAGGTCAGTTGTGGCCATGTCACTATGGGGGCTATATCACAGTGGGCTGCGGTTCAGTGGTGGCCATGTCACTGTGAGGTCATGTCACAGTGGGTAGCAGATCAGTTGTGGCCATGTCACAGTGAGAAACAGGCCACTGGTAGCCCATGTCACAGTGGGCAGCAGGTCAGTGGTGGCCATGTCACTGTGGGGGCCATGTCACAGTGGGCAGCAGGTCAGTGGTGGCCATGTCACTGTGAGGTCATGTCACAGTGTGCAGCAGGTCAGTGGTGGCCATGTCACAGTGAGCAACAGGCCACTTGTTGCCATGTCACTGTGGGGGCTATGTCACAGTGGGCAGTAGGTCAGTGGTGGCCATGTCAATATGGGGGCTATGTCAAAGTGGGCAGCAGGTCAGTGGTGGCGATGTCACTATGCGGGCTATGTCATAGTGGGTAGCAGGTCAGTGGTGGCCATGTCACTGTGGGGGCCATGTCACAGTGGTCAGAGGGTCATTGGTGGCCATGTCACTGTGGGCGCTATGTTACAGTGGGCAGCAGGTCAGTGGTGGCCATGTCACTGTGGGGGCTATGTCACAATGGGTAGCAGGTCAGTGGTGGCCATGTCACTATGGGGGCCATGTCACAGTGGTCAGCGTGTCATTGGTGGCCATGTCACTGTGGGAGCTATGTCACAGTGGGTAGCAGGTCAGTGGTGGCCATGTCACAGTGAGCAACAGGCCACTGGTTGCCATGTCACTATGGGGGCTATGTCACAGTTGGTAGCAGGTCAGTGGTGGCCAAGTCACTGTGGGGGCCATGTCACAGTGGGCAGCAGGTCAGTGGTGGCCATGTCACTGTGAGGTCATGTCACAGTGTGCAGCAGGTCAGTGGTGGCCATGTCACTGTGGGGGCCATGTCACAGTGGTCAGCAGGTCAGTTGTGGCCATGTCACTGTGGGGGCCATGTCACAGTGGGTAGCAGATCAGTTGTGGCCATGTCACAGTGAGAAACAGGCCACTGGTAGCCCATGTCACAGTGGGCAGCAGGTCAGTGGTGGCCATGTCACTGTTGGGGCCATGTCACTGTGGGCAGCAGGTCAGTGGTGGCCATGTCACTGTGAGGTCATGTCACAGTGTGAAGCAGGTCAGTGGTGGCCTTGTCACTGTGGGGGCCATTTCACAGTGTGCAGCAGGTCAGAGGTGGCCATGTCACAGTGAGCAGCAGGCCACTGGTTGCCATGTCTCTGTGGGGGCTATGTCACAGTGGGCAGTAGGTCAGTGGTGGCCATGTCACTATGGGGGCTATGTCAGAGTGGGCAGCAGGTCAGTGGTGGCGATGTCACTGTGGGGGCCATGTCACAGTGGTCAGCGGGACATTGGTGGCCATGTCACTGTGGGGATATGTCACAGTTGGCAGCAGGTCAGTGGTGGCCATGTCACTATGGGGGCTATGTCACAGTGTGCAGCAGGTCAGTGGTGGCCATGTCACAGTGAGCAACAGGCCAATGGTTGCCATGTCACTGTGGGGGCTATGTCACAGTGGGCAGCAGGTCAGTGGTGGCCATGTCATTGTGAGGTCATGTCACAGTGTGCAGCAGGTCAGTGGTGGCCATGTCACAGTGAGCAACAGGCCACTTGTTGCCATGTCACTGTGGGGGCTATGTCAGAGTGGGCAGTAGGTCAGTGGTGGCCATGTCACTATGGGGGCTATGTCAGAGTGGATAGCAGGTCAGTGGTGGCCATGTCACTGTGGGGGCCATGTCACAGTGGTGAGCGTGTCATTGGTGGCCATGTCACTGTGGGGGCTATGTCACAGTGGGCAGCAGGTCAGTTGTGGCCATGTCACTGTGGGGGCTATGTCACAATGGGTAGCAGGTGAGTGGTGGCCATGTCACTATGGGGGCCATGCCACAGTGGTCAGCGTGTCATTGGTGGCCATGTCACTGTGGGACTATGTCACAGTGGGCAGCAGGTCAGTGGTGGCCATGTCACTCTGGGGGCCATGTCAGTGAGCAACAGATCACTGCTTGTCATGTCACTGTGGGGGCTATGTCACAGTGGGCAGCAGGTCAGTGGTGGCCATGTCACTGTGAGGTCATGTCACAGTGTGCAGCAGGTCAGTGGTGGCCATGTCACAGTGAGCAACAGGCCACTTGTTGCCATGTCACTGTGGGGGCTATGTCACAGTGGGCAGTAGGTCAGTGGTTGCCATGTCACTATGGGGGCTATGTCAGAGTGGATAGCAGGTCATTGGTGGCCATGTCACTGTGGGGGCCATGTCACAGTGGTCAGAGGGTTATTGGTGGCCATGTCACTGTGGGGGCTATGTCAGAGTGGGCAGCAGGTCAGTCGTGGCCATGTCACTGTGGCGGCTATGTCACAATGGGTAGCAGGTGAGTGGTGGCCATGTCACTATGGGGGCCATGTCACAGTGGTCAGCGTGTCATTGGTGGCCATGTCACTGTGAGGTCATGTCACAGTGGGTAGCAGATCAGTTGTGGCCATGTCACAGTGAGAAACAGGCCACTGGTAGCCCATGTCACAGTGGGCAGCAGGTCAGTGGTGGCCATGTTACTGTGAGGGCCATGTCACAGTGGGCAGCAGGTCAGTGGTGGCCATGTCACTGTGAGGTCATGTCACAGTGTGCAGCAGGTCAGTGGTGGCCATGTCACAGTGAGCAACAGGCCACTTGTTGCCATGTCACTGTGGGGGCTATGTCACAGTGGGCAGTAGGTCAGTGGTGGCCATGCCACTATGGGGGCTATGTCAGAGTGGGCAGCAGGTCAGTGGTGGCCATGTCACTATGGGGGCTATGTCAGAGTGGATAGCAGGTCAGTGGTGGCCATGTCACTGTGGGACTATGTCACAGTGGGCAGCAGGTCAGTGGTGGCCATGTCACTATGGGGGCTATGTCACAGTGTGCAGCAGGTCAGTGGTGGCCATGTCACAGTGAGCAACAGGCCAATGGTTGCCATGTCACTGTGGGGGCTATGTCACAGTGGGCAGCAGGTCAGTGGTGGCCATGTCACTGTGAGGTCATGTCACAGTGTGCAGCAGGTCAGTGGTGGCCATGTCACAGTGAGCAACAGGCCACTTGTTGCCATGTCACTGTGGGGGCTATGTCACAGTGGGCAGTAGGTCAGTGGTGGCCATGTCACTATGGGGGCTATGTCAGAGTGGATAGCAGGTCAGTGGTGGCCATGTCACTGTGGGGGCCATGTCACAGTGGTGAGCGTGTCATTGGTGGCCATGTCACTGTGGGGGCTATGTCACAGTGGGCAGCAGGTCAGTTGTGGCCATGTCAGTGTGGGGGCTATGTCACAATGGGTAGCAGGTGAGTGGTGGCCATGTCACTATGGGGGCCATGTCACAGTGGTCAGCGTGTCATTGGTGGCCATGTCACTGTGGGACTATGTCACAGTGGGCAGCAGGTCAGTGGTGGCCATGTCACTCTGGGGGCCATGTCAGTGAGCAACAGATCACTGCTTGTCATGTCACTGTGGGGGCTATGTCACAGTGGGCAGCAGGTCAGTGGTGGCCATGTCACTGTGAGGTCATGTCACAGTGTGCAGCAGGTCAGTGGTGGCCATGTCACAGTGAGCAACAGGCCACTTGTTGCCATGTCACTGTGGGGGCTATGTCACAGTGGGCAGTAGGTCAGTGGTTGCCATGTCACTATGGGGGCTATGTCAGAGTGGATAGCAGGTCATTGGTGGCCATGTCACTGTGGGGGCCATGTCACAGTGGGCAGCAGGTCAGTGGTGGCCATGTCACTGTGGGGATATGTCACAGTTGGCAGCAGGTCAGTGGTGGCCATGTCACAATGGGGGCTATGTCACAGTGGGTAGCAGGTCAGTGGTGGCCATGTCACTGTGGGGGCTATGTCACAGTGTGCATCAGGTCAGTGGTGGCCATGTCACAGTGAGCAACAGGCCAATGGTTGCCATGTCACTATGGGGGCTATGTCACAGTTGGTAGCAGGTCAGTGGTGGCCATGTCACTGTGGGGGCCATGTCACAGTGGGCAGCAGGTCAGTGGTGGCCATGTCACTGTGAGGTCATGTCACAGTGTGCAGCAGGTCAGTGGTGGCCATGTCACTGTGGGGGCCATGTCACAGTGGGCAGCAGGTCAGTGGTGGCCATGTCACTGTGAGGTCATGTCACAGTGTGAAGCAGGTCAGTGGTGGCCTTGTCACTGTGGGGGCCATTTCACAGTGTGCAGCAGGTCAGAGGTGGCCATGTCACAGTGAGCAACAGGCCACTGGTTGCCATGTCTCTGTGGGGGCTATGTCACAGTGGGCAGTAGGTCAGTGGTGGCCATGTCACTATGGGGGCTATGTCAGAGTGGGCAGCAGGTCAGTCGTGGCGATGTCACTATGGGGGCTATGTCATAGTCGGTAGCAGGTCAGTGGTGGCCATGTCACTGTGGCGGCAATGTCAGAATGGGTAGCAGGTGAGTGGTGGCCATGTCACTATGGGGGCCATGTCACAGTGGTCAGCGTGTCATTGGTGGCCATGTCACTGTGGGGGCCATGTCACAGTGGGCAGCAGGTCAGTGGTGGCCATGTCACTCTGGGGGCCATGTCAGTGAGCAACAGGTCACTGGTTGTCATGTCACTGTGGGGGCTATGTCACAGTGGGCAGCAGGTCAGTGGTGGCCATGTCACTGTGAGGTTATGTCACAGTGTGCAGCAGGTCAGTGGTGGCCATGTCACAGTGAGCAACAGGCCACTGATTGCCATGTCACTGTGGGGGCTATGTCACAGTGGGCAGTAGGTCAGTGGTTGCCATGTCACTATGGGGGCTATGTCAGAGTGGATAGCAGGTCAGTGGTGGCCATGTCACTGTGGGGGCCATGTCACAGTGGTCAGCAGGACATTGGTGGCCATGTCACTGTGGGGATATGTCACAGTTGGCAGCAGGTCAGTGGTGGCCATGTCACAATGGGGGCTATGTCACAGTGGGTAGCAGGTCAGTGGTGGCCATGTCACTATGGGGGCTATGTCACAGTGTGCAGCAGGTCAGTGGTGGCCATGTCACAGTGAGCAACAGGCCAATGGTTGCCATGTCACTGTGGGGGCTATGTCACAGTGGATAGCAGGTCAGTCGTGGCCATGTCACTGTGGGGGCTATATCACAGTGGCTAGCAGGTCAGAGGTTGCCATGTCACTATGGGGGCTATGTCACAGTTGGTAGCAGGTGAGTGGTGGCCATGTCACTGTGGGGGCCATGTCACAGTGGGCAGCAGGTCAGTTGTGGCCATGTCACTGTGGGGGCTATGTCACACTGGGCAGCAGGTCAATGGTGGCCATGTCAATATCGGAACTATGTCACAGTGGGCAGCAGGTCAGTTGTGGCCATGTCACTATGGGGGCTACATCACAGTGGGCTGCGGTTCAGTGGTGGCCATGTCACTGTGAGGTCATGTCACAGTGGGTAGCAGATCAGTTGTGGCCATGTCACAGGTAGAAACAGGCCACTGGTAGCCCATGTCACAGTGGGCAGCAGGTCAGTGGTGGCCATGTCACAGTGAGCAATAGGCCACTTGTTGCCATGTCACTGTGGGGGCTATGTCACAGTGGGCAGTAGGTCAGTGGTTGCCATGTCACTATGGGGGCTATGTCTGAGTGGATAGCAGGTCAGTGGTGGCCATGTCACTGTGGGGGCCATGTCACAGTGGTCAGCGGGTCATTGGTGGCCATGTCACTGTGGGGATATGTCACAGTGTGCAGCAGGTCAGTGGTGGCCATGTCACAGTGAGCAACAGGCCAATGGTTGCCATGTCACTGTGGGGGCTATGTCACAGTGGATAGCAGGTCAGTGGTGGCGATGTCACAGTGGGTGCCATGTCACCGTGGGTAGCAGGTCAGTCATGGCCATGTCACTGTGGGGGCTATATCAAAGTGGCTAGCAGGTACAGAGGTGGCCATGTCACTATGGGGGCTATATCACAGTGGGTAGCAGGTCAGTGGTGGCCATGTCACTATGGGGGCTACATCACAGTGGGCTGCGGTTCAGTGGTGGCCTTGTCAATGTGAGGTCATGTGACAGTGGGTAGCAGATCAGTTGTGGCCATGTCACAGTGAGAAACAGGCCACTGGTAGCCCATGTCACAGTCGGCAGCAGGTCAGTGGTGGCCATGTCACTGTGGGGGCCATGTCACAGTGGGCAGCAGGTCAGTGGTGGCCTTGTCAGTGTGGGGGCCATTTCACAGTGTGCAGCAGGTCAGAGGTGGCCATGTCACTGTGGCGGCTATGTCACAATGGGTAGCAGGTGAGTGGTGGCCATGTCACTATGGGGGCCATGTCACAGTGGTCAGCGTGTCATTGGTTGTCATGTCACTGTGGGGGCTATGTCACAGTGGGCAGCAGGTCAGTGGTGGCCATGTCACTGTGAAGTCATGTCACAGTGTGCAGCAGGTCAGTGGTGGCCATGTCACAGTGAGCAACAGGCCACTTGTTCCCATGTCACTGTGGGGGCTATGTCACAGTGGGCAGCAGGTCAGTGGTGGCCATGTCACTGTGAAGTCATGTCACAGTGTGCAGCAGGTCAGTGGTGGCCATGTCACAGTGAGCAACAGGCCACTTGTTCCCATGTCACTGTGGGGGCTATGTCACAGTGGGCAGTAGGTCAGTGGTTGCCTTGTCACTATGGGGGCTATGTCAGAGTGGATAGCAGGTCAGTGGTGGCCATGTCACTGTGGGGATATGTCACAGTTGGCAGCAGGTCAGTGGTGGCCATGTCAGAAAGGGGGCTATGTCACAGTGTGCAGCAGGTCAGTGGTGGCCATGTCACTATGGGGGCTATGTCACAGTTGGTAGCAGGTCAGTGGTGGCCATGTCACTGTGGGGGCCATGTCACAGTTGGCAGCAGGTCAGTGGTGGCCATGTCACTGTGAGGTCATGTCACAGTGTGCAGCAGGTCAGTGGTGGCCATGTCACTGTGGGGGCCATGTCACAGTGTGCAGCAGGTCAGTGGTGGCCATGTCACAGTGAGCAACAGGCCACTGGTTGCCATGTCACTGTGGGGGCTATGTCAGAGTGGGCAGTAGGTCAGTGGTGGCCATGTCACTATGGGGGCTATGTCAGAGTGGGCAGCAGGTCAGTGGTGGCCATGTCACTGTGAGCAACAGGCCAATGGTTGCCATGTCACTGTGGGGGCTATGTCACAGTGGATAGCAGGTCAGTCGTGGCCATGTCACTGTGGGGGCTATATCACAGTGGCTAGCAGGTCAGAGGTTGCCATGTCACTATGGGGGCTATGTCACAGTTGGTAGCAGGTCAGTGGTGGCCATGTCACTGTGGGGGCCATGTCACAGTGGGCAGCAGGTCAGTTGTGGCCATGTCACTATGGGGGCTACATCACAGTGGGCTGCGGTTCAGTGGTGGCCATGTCACTGTGAGGTCATGTCACAGTGGGTAGCAGATCAGTTGTGGCCATGTCACAGGGAGAAACAGACCACTGGTAGCCCATGTCACAGTGGGCAGCAGGTCAGTGGTGGCCATGTCACAGTGAGCAACAGGCCACTTGTTGCCATGTCACTGTGGGGGCTATGTCACAGTGGGCAGTAGGTCAGTGGTTGCCATGTCACTATGGGGGCTATGTCAGAGTGGATAGCAGGTCATTGGTGGCCATGTCACTGTGGGGGCCATGTCACAGTGGTCAGCGGGTCATTGGTGGCCATGTCACTGTGGGGATATGTCACAGTTGGCAGCAGGTCAGTGGTGGCCATGTCACAATGGGGGCTATGTCACAGTGGGTAGCAGTTCAGTGGTGGCCATGTCACTGTGGGGGCTATGTCACAGTGTGCAGCAGGTCAGTGGTGGCCATGTCACAGTGAGCAACAGGCCAATGGTTGCCATGTCACTATGGGGGCTATGTCACAGTTGGTAGCAGGTCAGTGGTGGCCATGTCACTGTGGGGGCCATGTCACAGTGGGCAGCAGGTCAGTGGTGGCCATGTCACTGTGAGGTCATGTCACAGTGTGCAGCAGGTCAGTGGTGGCCATGTCACAGTGGTCAGCAGGTCAGTTGTGGCCATGTCACTGTGGGGGCTATGTCACACTGGGCAGCAGGTCAATGGTGGCCATGTCAATATCGGAACTATGTCACAGTGGGCAGCAGGTCAGTTGTGGCCATGTCACTATTGGGGCTACATCACAGTGGGCTGCGGTTCAGTGGTGGCCATGTCACTGTGAGGTCATGTCACAGTGGGTAGCAGATCAGTTGTGGCCATGTCACAGTGAGAAACAGGCCACTGGTAGCCCATGTCACAGTCGGCAGCAGGTCAGTGGTGGCCATGTCACTGTGGGGGCCATGTCACAGTGGGCAGCAGGTCAGTGGTGGCCATGTCACTGTGAGGTCATGTCACAGTGTGAAGCAGGTCAGTGGTGGCCTTGTCACTATGGGGGCCATTTCACAGTGTGCAGCAGGTCAGAGGTGGCCATGTCACAGTGAGCAACAGGCCACTGGTTGCCATGTCACTGTGGGGGCTATGTCACAGTGGGCAGTAGGTCAGTGGTGGCCATGTCACAGTGAGCAACAGGCCACTTGTTGCCATGTCACTGTGGGGGCTATGTCACAGTGGGCAGTAGGTCAGTGGTGGCCATGTCACTATGGGGGCTATGTCTGAGTGGATAGCAGGTCAGTGGTGGCCATGTCACTGTGGGGGCCATGTCACAGTGGGCAGCAGGTCAGTGGTGGCCTTGTCACTGTGGGGGACATTTCACAGTGTGCAGCAGGTCAGAGGTGGCCATGTCACTGTGGCGGCTATGTCACAATGGGTAGCAGGTGAGTGGTGGCCATGTCACTATGGGGGCCATGTCACAGTGGTCAGCGTGTCATTGGTTGTCATGTCACTGTGGGGGTTATGTCACAGTGGGCAGCAGGTCAGTGGTGGCCATGTCACTGTGAAGTCATGTCACAGTGTGCAGCAGGTCAGTGGTGGCCATGTCACAGTGAGCAACAGGCCACTTGTTGCCATGTCACTGTGGGGGCTATGTCACAGTGGGCAGTAGGTCAGTGGTTGCCATGTCACTATGGGGGCTATGTCAGAGTGGATAGCAGGTCAGTGGTGGCCATGTCACTGTGGGGATATGTCACAGTTGGCAGCAGGTCAGTGGTGGCCATGTCACTATGGGGGCTATGTCACAGTGGGTAGCAGGTCAGTGGTGGCCATGTCACTATGGGGGCTATGTCACAGTTGGTAGCAGGTCAGTGGTGGCCATGTCACTGTGGGGGCCATGTCACAGTTGGCAGCAGGTCAGTGGTGGCCATGTCACTGTGAGGTCATGTCACAGTGTGCAGCAGGTCACTGGTGGCCATGTCACTGTGGGGGCCATGTCACAGTGTGCAGCAGGTCAGTGGTGGCCATGTCACAGTGAGCAACAGGCCACTGGTAGCCATGTCACTGTGGGGGCTATGTCAGAGTGGGCAGTAGGTCAGTGGTGGCCATGTCACTATGGGGGCTATGTCAGAGTGGGCAGCAGGTCAGTGGTGGCCATGTCACTGTGAGCAACAGGCCAATGGTTGCCATGTCACTGTGGGGGCTATGTCACAGTGGATAGCAGGGCAGTCGTGGCCATGTCACTGTGGGGGCTATATCACAGTGGCTAGCAGGTCAGAGGTTGCCATGTCACTATGGGGGCTATGTCACAGTTGGTAGCAGGTCAGTGGTGGCCATGTCACTGTGGGGGCCATGTCACAGTGGGCAGCAGGTCAGTTGTGGCCATGTCACTATGGGGGCTACATCACAGTGGGCTGCGGTTCAGTGGTGGCCATGTCACTGTGAGGTCATGTCACAGTGGGTAGCAGATCAGTTGTGGCCATGTCACAGGGAGAAACAGGCCACTGGTAGCCCATGTCACAGTGGGCAGCAGGTCAGTGGTGGCCATGTCACAGTGAGCAACAGGCCACTTGTTGCCATGTCACTGTGGGGGCTATGTCACAGTGGGCAGTAGGTCAGTGGTGGCCATGTCACTATGGGGGCTATGTCAGAGTGGATAGCAGGTCAGTGGTGGCCATGTCAGTGTGGGGGCCATGTCACAGTGGTCAGCGGGTCATTGGTGGCCATGTCACTGTGGGGATATGTCACAGTGTGCAGCAGGTCAGTGGTGGCCATGTCACAGTGAGCAACAGGCCAATGGTTGCCATGTCACTGTGGGGGCTATGTCACAGTGGATAGCAGGTCAGTGGTGGCGATGTCACAGTGGGTGCCATGTCACCGTGGGTAGCAGGTCAGTCGTGGCCATGTCACTGTGGGGGCTATATCAAAGTGGCTAGCAGGTCAGAGGTGGCCATGTCACTATGGGGGCTACATCACAGTGGGCTGCGGTTCAGTGGTGGCCATGTCAATGTGAGGTCATGTCACAGTGGGTAGCAGATCAGTTGTGGCCATGTCACAGTGAGAAACAGGCCACTGGTAGCCCATGTCACAGTCGGCAGCAGGTCAGTGGTGGCCATGTCACTGTGGGGGCCATGTCACAGTGGGCAGCAGGTCAGTGGTGGCCATGTCACTGTGAGGTCATGTCACAGTGTGCAGCAGGTCAGTGGTGGCCTTGTCACTGTGGGGGCCATTTCACAGTGTGCAGCAGGTCAGAGGTGGCCATGTCACAGTGGGGGCCATGTCACAGTGGTCAGAGGGTCATTGGTGGCCATGTCACTGTGGGGGCTATGTCACAGTGGTCAGCAGGTCAGTGTTGGCCATGTCACTGTGGCGGCTATGTCAGAGTGGATAGCAGGTCAGTGGTGGCCATGTCACTGTGGGGGCCATGTCACAGTGGTCAGCGGGTCATTGGTGGCCATGTCACTGTGGGGATATGTCACAGTTGGCAGCAGGTCAGTGGTGGCCATGTCACAAAGGGGGCTATGTCACAGTGGGTAGCAGGTCAGTGGTGGCCATGTCACTATGGGGGCTATGTCACAGTTGGTAGCAGGTCAGTGGTGGCCATGTCACTGTGGGGGCCATGTCACAGTGGGCAGCGGGTCAGTGGTGGACATTTCACTGTGAGGTCATGTCACAGTGTGCAGCAGGTCAGTGGTGGCCATGTCACAGTGAGCAACAGGCCACTGGTTGTCATGTCACTGTGGGGGCTCTGTCACAGAGGGCAGCATGTCAGTGGTGGCCATGTCACTGTGAGGTCATGTCACAGTGGGCAGCAGGTCAGTTTTGGCCATGTAACAGTGATCAACAGCCACTGGTGGCCATGTCACTGTGGGGCTATATCACAGTGGGCAGCAGGTCAGTGGTGGCCATGTCACTATGGGGGCCATGTCACAGTGGGCAGCGGTTCAGTGGTGGCCATGTCACTATGGGGGCCATGTCACAGTGGGCAGCAGGTCAGTGGTGTCCATGATACTGTGGGGCCCATGTCACATTGGGCAGCAGGTCAGTGGTGGCCTTTTCATTGTGGTGGCCAGTCACAATGGGCATCAGGTCAGTAGTGGCCATGTCACAGTGGGCAGCATGTCAGTGATGATCATGTTACTGTTTGGGACATGTCACAGTGGGGAGCAGGTCAATGGTGGCCATGTCACTGTGGGGTCATTTCACAGTGTGCAGCAGGTCAGTGGTGGCCATGTCACTGTGAGCAACAGGCCACTGTTTGCCATGTCACTGTGGGGGCTATGTCAGAGTGGGCAGCAGGTCAGTTGTGGCCATGTCACTATGGGGGCCATGTCACAGTGGGCAGCAGGTCATTGGTGGTATGTCACTGTGGGGCCCATGTCACTGTGGGCAGCAGGTCAGTGGTGGCCATGACACTGTGGGGGCCATGTCACATTGGGCAGCAGGTCAGTAGTGGCCACGTCACTGTGGGGGCCATGTCACAGTGGGCAGCAGGTCAGTGGTGATCATGTTACTGTTTGGGACATGTCACAATGTGGAGCAGGTCAGTGGTGGCCATGTCACTGTGGGGGCCATGTCACAGTGGGGAGCAGGTCAGTGGTGGCCATGTCACTGTGGGGTCATGTCACAGTGGGCAGCAGGTCAGTGGTGGCCATGTGTGGTGGTTTGACCTTGGCTAAATGCCAGGTACCCACCAAGTCGCTCTATCACTTCCCCCCCTTTCCCCTTTTTTTCTCAATAGGGCAAAGAAGGGAAAGAAAATAAGGAAAACAAAACAACCCTTGTGGGTAAAGCAACAGCAATTTTAATATAAGCAAAGCGAAGCAAAGGTCCGCGCGCGGAAGCAAAAAAAGAAAACAGATTTATTCTCTACTTCCCATTAACAGGCGATGTCGGGCCTTCTCAGGAAGCAGGGCTCTGATACCCGTAGCGGTTGCCTCGGAGGACCAAGGGTGACCCCACCCCCTTCCTCCTTTCTCCCAGCTTTATACTGAGCAGACGTCATATGGTATGGAATATCCCTTTGGTCAGTTCGGGTCAGCTGTCCTGGTTGTGTCCCCTCCCAAGGTCTTGCCCACCCTGTCCCACTGTGGGGGGGGAAATGTCAGAAAGAGCCTTGGTGCTGTGTAAGCACTACTCAGCAGTAGCCACAACACCAGTGTGCTATCAACACCCTGCCAGCTCCCAGCATAAAACACAGCACCATGAGGGCTGCTACAGGGGAAAACCAATTCTGGCTCAGCCAGACCCGATACAGTCTCCACCCCTTATTCCATACCATTTACGTCATGCCCAGGTCCCACATAACACTCATTTATTCATTCCGTAAGCTTTCTTCACTCCTCTAGATGTTCAGTGACTTGGCTGCCATCTGTCAAGGTGGATGTTCAGGACAGAGCAGTATGTTTGACTGTTGGACTCCAGCACCGGCTAGGTTTGGGTCATCATCGCATGTATCTGGTTCACTCTTCGTCGTTCCTACTTCCTCCATCACTTCCTGCAACATACAACTCAGCTCACAGATTATTTCCCCCCCAAGGTTAAATCTCCTTGCGGCACACACTGAGTAGCCCCATTCTCCCGCATTACCCACCAAGTACATCCAGGTCCCTGAGCAAAAACAATCCCACGAGTGGGCTTGCCTTTTCCCAAGGGAGGAGCAATCCATACTGCCTTCCCCAGCCATTTCCCTGTGTGTACTACAGGGACCTTATCTCCTCCCACAGTATGAAGGGGTTTTGTTTGGGCAGGACCAGGACGGTTAACAGATCCTCTGGTATTAATTAGCCAAGTGGCTTCTGCTAAATTTATATCCCAGTGTTTCCATCCCCCATTGTCCAATGCTCTCAACATAGTCTTCAACAGTCCATTGTATCTTTCAATCTTTCCAGACGCTTGTGGGTAATAAGGGATGTGATACACCCACTCAATGCCATGTTTCTTTGCCCAGGAGTTTATGAGATTATTTCGAAAATGGGTTCCATTGTCTGATTCGATTCTTTCAGGAGTACCATGTCGCCATAAAATTTGCCTTTCAAGACCTAAGATGGTATTTCGGGCAGTGGCATGATTTACAGGGTACGTCTCAAGCTAACCAGTAGTTGCTTCCACCATAGTGAGTATGTAGCGCTTGCCTTGGCGTGTTCGTGGCAATGGTCCAATATAGTCAATTTGCCAGGCCTCACCATATCGAAAGCTCAGCCATCGCCCTCTGTTCCAGGGAGACTTTACTCGTGTGGCTCGCTTGATTGCAGCACATGTTTCGCATTCATGAGTGACCTGTGAGATGGCCTCCATGGTCAGGTCCACCCCTCGATCACGAGCCCATCTGTACGTTGCATCTCTCCCGAGATGCCCGGATGTTTCATGGGCCCATCGAGCTACAAATAGCTCACCCTTGCGCTCCCAGTCCAGGTCCAGCTGAGCTACTTCAATTTTAGCAGCCTTGTCTACTTGCTCATTGTTTTGATGTTCTTCGGTGGCACGGCTTTTGGGCACGTGGGCATCTACATGACGTACCTTTAGAGCCACGTTTTCCACTCGGGCAGCGATGTCCTGCCACAGTGCAGCAGCCCAGATGGGTTTACCTCTGCGCTGCCAATTGGTCTTCTTCCACTCCTGTAGCCACCCCCACAGGGCATTAGCCACCATCCAGGAGTCAGTGTAGAGATACAGTACTGGCCACTTTTCTCGTTCAGCAATCTTTAGGGCTAGTTGGATCGCTTTTACTTCTGCAAACTGACTTGACTCGCCCTCTCCTTCAGTGGCCTCAACGACTTGTCTTGTGGGGCTCCACACAGCAGCTTTCCACTTTCGATGGTTTCCTACCACACGACAGGATCCATCAGTAAACAGAGCATACCGCCTTTCATCTTCTGGTAATTCGTTATATGGTGGTGCTTCTTGGGCACGAGCCACCTCCTCAGGCAGTGCTCCAAAATCTCTACCTTCTGGCCAGTCCATGATCTCTTCCAGGATTCCTGGACGGTTGGGTTTTCCCAGTCGAGCTCGTTGCGTGATTAACGCTACCCATTTACTCCAGGCAGCACTGGTTGCATGGTGTGTAGAAGGGATGTTTCCTTTGAACATCCAATGTAGTACACGCAATCGCGGTGCCAAGAGGAGCTGTGCTTCTGTACCAACAACTTCGGAAGCGGCTCGAATCCCCTCATATGCTGCCAGAATCTCCTTTTCAGTTGGAGTGTAGTGGGCTTCTGATCCTCGATATCCCCGGCTCCAAAATCCTAATGGTCGACCCCGAGTTTCACCTGCTACCTTCTGCCAGAGGCTCCATGTGAGGCCATGCTCCCCAGTTGATGTGTAAAGTACATTTTGCACATCTGGTCCTGTCCGAACAGGCCCAAGAGCTACCGCCCGAGCTATCTCCTGTTTGATGTGCTCAAAGGCTTGTTGTTGCTCAAGACCCCACTCAAAATTGTTCTTCTTTTGGGTTACTTGATAGAGAGGGCTCACCAGCTGACTGTAACCTGGAATGTGCATCCTCCAAAATCCCACAAGTCATAAGAAAGCTTGTGTTTCCTTCTTGTTGGTCGGTGGAGACATAGCTGCTATCTTGTTGACAACCTCCATAGGCACATGGCGGCGTCCATCTTGCCATTTTATTCCCAAGAACTGAATCTCCTGTGCTGGTCCCTTGACCTTGCTTTTCTTTATGGCAAACCCAGCTCTCAGAAGAATCTCAATTACTTTTTGTCCTTTCTTGAACACTTCTTCTGCCTTGTTGCCCCACACAATGATGTCATCGATGTACTGTAGATGTTCAGGGGCATCACCCTTTTCCAGTGCAGTTTGAATTAGTCCATGACAAATAGTGGGGCTGTGCTTCCACCCCTGGGGTAGTCGATTCCAGGTATATTGGACACCCCTCCACGTGAAAGCAAACTGTGGCCTGCACTCTTCTGCCAAAGGAATTGAAAAGAATGCATTGGCGATGTCGATTGTGGCGTACCACTTGGCTGCCTTTGACTCTAGTTCATACTGGAGCTCTAACATATCTAGTACAGCAGCACTCAGTGGTGGCGTCACTTCGTTCAGGCCACGATAGTCTACTGTCAACCTCCACCCTCCGTCAGACTTCCGCACTGGCCATATTGGGCTATTAAAAGGCGAATGTGTCTTACTGATGACACCTTGGGTCTCCAGTTGACGGATCAGTTCTTGGATGGGAGCCAGAGAGTCTCGGTTCGTGCGATACTGCCGTCGGTGCATGGTCCTCGTAGCAATTGGCACCTGTTGTTCTTTAACTCGCAACAGTCCTACAACAAAAGGATCTCCTGAGAGGGCAGGCAGATTAGACAACTGTTTGACCTTCTCTGTGTTCACACTGGCCACACCAAAAGCCCATCGGTATCCTTTTGGGTCTTTGAAATACCCCCTCTTGAGGTAGTCAATGCCCAAGATACAAGGGGCTTCTGGGCCAGTTACAATGGGATGTTTTTCCCACTTATCCCCGGTCAAGCTAACCTCGGCCTCCAGTACTGACAGTTCTTGACATCCGCCTGTCACTCCTGAGATCCAGATAGGTTCTGCCCCTCTATAACTTGATGGCATTAATGTACACTGTGCCCCAGTATCGATTAAAGCCTGGTACTTTTGTGGATTTGATGTGCCAGGCCATCGAATCCACACTGTCCAATACACCCGATCATCCCTTTCCTCCTCCTGGCTGGAGGCAGGGGCCCTCTATTCCTGTTCTTGGTCAGAGTATTCACTGTCTGACCCTTGCTGTGCCAGGCCGGAAACTCCTTCATCAGGGCCAAGGGAGGTGATCTCAGTCTTCCTGTATCTGGGAGATCGCTGATTACTTTCTTGCGGTTTCACGCCAGCTACATTAACAACCTTCTTGGATGTTGTCTTCTTGGCAGGGGTCTTTCCTCGCAATTCATGTACATGAGCTTCCAATTTGAAGGTGGGTTGACCATCCCACTTCCTCATGTCCTTCCCCTGGTCACGCAGGAAGAACCAAAGTTCGCCACGTGTCATGCGCCTAGGTTTCCCTTTCCCTCTGACTGGGGTGGAAGAGAACCGATTTCTTGGGGTGCTCCTGACATCTAAGGCACTCGCCCGTAGAGATGAGGAGGTTCCAAGACTCTCTTCAAAGTTCTGAAGCCAGGAAGAGACTGCCTCCACAGTTGGCGTACATCTTAGTCCTTCTCCCACATCCATTTCTGGATAGTACATCGCAGCCAAGCCCGCAGAACACGAGGATGGTGCACCTTTAATCACCTTCCTCCACATGGCCCATGTGCACAGGACATCCTCTGGATTTTTAGGGGCTTCATCATTATCTGGATCACTATAGATGACTTCCAGCACTGCTAGTTCTCTCAGGTACTGGACACCTTCATCCGCAGTAGCCCACTTCCCTGGGGAGTTGTCCGTAAGATCTTTCTTGAAGGGATATCTTACTTTAACACTTGAAAGGAACCGTCTCAACAGACTGCAAATTCCTGTTTCTTTTCCAATTCCCCTTTCAATTCCTCGATCTCTAGCAAGGGAACCCAGCTGTTGGGCTTCCTTACCTTCCAGCTGCTGAGCATCAGCCCCATTATCCCAGCATCGAAGCAGCCAGGCAGCAATCCGCTCACCCGGCTGGCGGCTATAGTCTTTCCACAGATCTCGCAGTTCTGATGATGTCAGGGACCGGGTAGTTTCTGCCTCCTGTTTGAGTTCTGTTATTCCCTCTTCTGACCCCTTTGCTGAAGGACCCGCTTCTTCCTCCTCTTTTTCGTCCCTTATTAATCGAGGGTATGGACCTGTTGTTCTCCTTGTCCACTGTTTCTTTTTTACTACTGGGGCAATCTCTGCTGTTATTGTTTTTGTTTGAGTTCCCGTTTCCACCACAGTCCTTTGAGAGCACTGAACTGCAGCTCGATAAGCATAGGCCAGGCCCCAGTACAGCGCTAGGAGTTGCTGATTTTCATCGGGATAGACAAGGCACCCTTCTATCAGGTGTTGTGTCAATTTTGCGGGGTTGCTTGCCTGTTCAGGGGTAAGATCCCAGGCTACAGGAGGTGATAACCGTCCTAGGAATCTGCCCAAATCCTTCCACTCCCCCTGCCACCCAGGGACAGGCCGCCTCAGGGCACATTTTGGTATTCTCTCACCCAAAATTTGCCTTCTCTTACACCAAAAACCTAACGAGCTCCACACAGCCCACAATAGGCAAATAGCATCAATGAACAGTATCAAAGAGCTAACATAAGAATTAATAAGTACTTCGGGAGCTTGCAGAATAAAACCACTCATGATGTTCCCAATTTCTTCCAGCATGTTCCCGAGCTTAGCAAAATAAAGAAAAGCAGAGCAATAAACAAACCCGTGACCAGCACAAGAGCTTGTCGCTTACTAACTGCTATAGCTATAGCACAATTAATATAAACTGCTGTTGTCCCGCCCCACGTTGGGCGCCAAAAAAGACTGTGGTGGTTTGACCTTGGCTAAATGCCAGGTACCCACCAAGTCGCTCTATCACTTCCCCCCCCCCTTCCCCTTTTTTTCTCAACAGGGCAAAGACGGGAAAGAAAATAAGAAAGGAAAAAAAAAACCCAACCCTTGTGGGTAAAACAACAGCAGTCTTAATATAAGCAAAGCGAAGCAAAGGTCCGCGCGCGGAAGCAAAAAAAGAAAACAGATTTATTCTCTACTTCCCATTAACAGGCAATGTCGGGCCTTCTCAGGAAGCAGGGCTCTGATACGCGTAGCGGTTGCCTCGGAGGACCAAGGGTGACCCCACCCCCTTCCTCCTTTCTCCCAGCTTTATACTGAGCAGACGTCATATGGTATGGAATATCCCTTTGGTCAGTTCGGGTCAGCTGTCCTGGTTGTGTCCCCTCCCAAGGTCTTGCCCACCCTGTCCCACTGTGGGGGGGGAAATGTCAGAAAGAGCCTTGGTGCTGTGTAAGCACTACTCAGCAGTAGCCACAACACCAGTGTGCTATCAACACCCTGCCAGCTCCCAGCATAAAACACAGCACCATGAGGGCTGCTACAGGGGAAAACCAATTCTGGCTCAGCCAGACCCGATACACCATGTCACTGTGGGGCCATGTCACAGTGGGCAGCAGGTCAGTGGTGGCCATGTCACTGTGGGGCCATGTCACAGTGGGCAGCAGGTCAGTGGTGGCCATGTCACTGTGGAGGCCATGTTACAGAGGGCATCATGTCAGTGGTGGCCATGTGTAAGAGTCGGTCAGAAGATCAGCATTGTCTCAACATTGTCATCAGGGACATGGACATTGTGGGACCCGACAACGGCCTGTTTGGAACACAGTTGTCGATCCCTGGAGTGGAATGTGGTGCAAAGTCTCCTGAATGCAGAACTGTGTGGCACAGCCAGTGCTCTGCTGTTCTCCTGAGCACTGACCCGTCTGGTGCAGGCAGTGCAGTGCTGTTCTTTGGTGCCTGAGCCGTGTAATACAAAGAGTGTTGTGCTATTGTTCGGTACCTGGGCCTAGCCGGAGCTGTTAGAGATAATTGCACAGCCCTTGTCAAAAAAGATGGATCGCGACTGTTGCCATAACATCGATGAAGAAATCATGAACCTTAGACTAACTTTGTTTCATTATAATACCAAAACACAATGCCTGGTTACCCGCCTCCAAGACTGACCACGCCTCAGACACTCCTCCCCATGCATGCGTGGTAGCCTCGCTCGAGAAGGGCGGAGACCCCCGAGGCAGAGGTGGAGCAAGGTGTGTTACTGAGCATAAAAGATGACTTCTGGACAACGAAAATGAGAAGCTTCCCCACCAAGGACCACGACGATCGACGACGCAGCCTCAGCTGGACCCGGGACCGTTAGGACGTCATGAGATCAGCGGTGGTAGCTATAACCTCTCTCTCCCCTCTCTCTAACCTTAACTTTATTTTTCTCCTTTCTTTCACCCATCTCGAACTATCGCGTGCCGCTTCACAGGCAACACAATAAAGTTTCACTGTTTGATTACTGCTATCGCCTTTGGTGTTGGTCACCTTAATTTTGCACTTTCGAGATTGTAGCAAACGAACCATCACAAGTCCAACGAGTGGACCGTGACGGATGGTGGAGGGTGGATTGTGGAATGGTTGATGGTGAATGTTGGATTGTAGGACGGTGGATGGTGGATGGTTGGAGGGTGGATGGTGGATGGTGGGAAGGTGGATGGGGGATGGGGTGTCATTGGAAGAAGGATGGTGATCTATTGTGAGATGGTGTATGTTCAATGGTGGATGTTGGGAAGTTGGATGGTGGATGCTGGATTTTGAGATGGTGGATGGTGGATGGTGTAAAGGTGGTTGGAGGATGGTGGATGGTTGATTGTGGGAAGGTGGATGGTGGATAGTCTGAAGGTTGTTGGTGGGTGGTGGATGGTGGATTGTGGTATGCTGGATGGTGGATGTTGGAAGCTGGATGTTCGATTGTGGATTGCGTGATGGCAGATGGTGGATTGTGGGAAGGTGGATGGTAGGAGGTTGGGTGGTGGATGGTGGATTGTGGGATGGTTGAGGGTGTGAAGGTGGATGGTGGATGTTGGACTGTGGTATGGTTGATTGTGGGAAGATGAATGGTGGATGTTGGATCGTAGGATGGTTGATGGTGGATTGTGGATGGTGAATGGTGGAAGGTGGGATGTTGCATGGTGGATTGTGGATTTTGGGATGGTGGATGGTGTGAAAGTTGTTGGTGGATGGTGGATTGTGAGAATGTGGATGGTGGATGTTCGATTCAGGGAAAAAGGATGGTGGATTGTGGATGGTGTATTGTGGGATGGGGAATGGTGGAAGGTGTGAAGGTGGTTGGATGATGGTGGATGGTGAATTGTGGGAAGGTGGATGATAAGTTGTGGATTGTGGGATGGTGGATGGTTGGATGGTGGGTGGTGGATGGAAGAAAGTGGGATGGTGGATTGTGAATAATGAGCAGGTTGATGACTGTGGATGGTGGGCAGTGGGATGGTGGATGGTGGATGGTGTGAAGGTGTTTGGAGGATGGGGGGTGGTGGAAGTTGGAAGGAGGATGGTTGATGGTGTATGGTGGGAACGTGGATGGTTGCCGATGCGGAAGTCTCGGACACAACTTAGATGACCAATTTGATCAAGTTGATGTCACTTTATTAAAGGCTACACAGCAATTTATACTCTATCACAAGCTTCACGCGCCGCTATCTTATTGCTAATAGGCTAAAGCTACTTGTTCACATGCCTTTCTGCCCTCCATGATTGGTCCTAGTGTGGTGTCCACGCGCTGCTCTCCCCCCAGGTAGACCCCCTGTTTTCGACATTCCAACATCTTTATCTCTTGGGCAGGAATGTAGTTTCTCAGGCCATCTCGGCCTTGTTTATGTCCTTGAACACAGCTGCAGCTTGCTGTTACAGTGAGGCCCCTTGGTCTGGACCACTCACAACATGTCCGTTGTTCTCCTGCGATGCCACAGTCCCCCAGGCTGCTATATATCATTATATGGATGACATCCTTATAGCAGCAGAAACACAGGAGATCATGGAAAAGGCTCTTGCTTTAACCAAAGACTCAGTATCTCAAGTGGGGTTGCAAATAGCACCTGAAAAGGTACAGATATCATCACCGTGGCTGTACCTGGGGTGGAGAATTTGTGAACAGACCATTGTCCTGCAACAGGTTAAACTTAAAACTGATGTTAAGACTTTAAATGATTTACAGAAACTGTTGGGAGCCATAAATTGGATACGGCCATTGTTGGGCCTAACTAATGATGATGTGCATAGCTTGTTTTATATTTTGCGAGGAGATCCTTCACTGACATCACTCAGAGTACTTACAGAATCACAGATTCATCTAGGTTGGAAAGGACCTTGAAGATCATCTAGTCCAACCGTTAACCTAGCACTGACAGATCCCAACTACACCATATCCCTAAGTGCTATGTCGACCCGCCTCTTGAACACCTCCAGGGATGGGGACTCCACCACTTCCCTGGGCAGCCCATTCCAACGCCTAACTACCCGTTCTGTAAATACTTCCTAATATCTAGTCTAAACCTTCCCTGGTGCAACTTGAGGCCATTACCTCTTGTCCTATCACTTATTACTTGGTTAAAGAGACTCATCCCCAGCTCTCTGCACCCTCCTTTCAGGTAGTTGTAGAGGGCGATGAGGTCTCCCCTCAGCCTCCTCTTCTCCAAACTAAACAACCCCAGTTCCCTCAGTCGCTTCTCGTACGACATGTGCTCCAGACCCTTCACCAGCTTCGTTGCCCTTCTCTGGACATACTCGAATAATTCAATGTCCTTTTTGTAGTGAGGGGCCCAAAACTGAACACTGTAATCGAGGTGCGGCCTCACCAGTGCCAAGTACAGGGGCAAGATCACTTCCCTGGCCCTGCTGGCCACGCTATTTCTGATACAAGCCAGGATACCATTGGCCTTCTTGGCCACCTGGGCACACTGCTGGCTCATGTTTATCCGGCTGTCAATCAACACCCCCAGGTCCCTCTCTGACTGGCAGCTCTCCAGCCACTCCTCCCCAAGCCTGTAGCGTTGCTGGGGGTTGTTGTGACCCAAGTGCAGCACCCGGCATTTGGCCTTATTGAAGCTCATACAGTTGGCCTTAGCCCATCGCTCCAGCCTGTCCAGGTCTCTCTGCAGAGCCTCCCTACCCTCGAGCAGATCAACACTCCCACCCAACTTGGTGTCATCTGCAGACTTACTGAGGGTGCACTCGATCCCCTCGTCTAGATCACCAATAAAGTTCTTAAACAGTAGTGGCCCCAAAACCGAGCCTTGCGGGACACCACTCGTGACCGGCCACCAAGTGGATTTAACTCCATTCACCACAACTCTTTGGGCCCAGCCATCCAGCCAGTTTTTTACCCAGCAAAGTGTGTGCCCATCCAAGCCGTGAGCATCCAGTTTTGCCAGGAGAATGCTGTGGGAAACGGTGTCAAAGGCCTTACTGAAGCCAGGTAGACAACATCCACAGCCTTTCCCTTATCCAATAAGCAGGTCGCCCTGTCGTAGAAGATCAGGTTTGTCAAGCAGGACCTGCCTTTCATAAACCCATGCTGACTGGGCCTGATCATCTGGTTGTCCTGCATGTGTTGTGTGATGGTACTCTGGATGAGGTGCTCCATCAGCTTCCCGGGCACTGAAGTCAAGCTGACAGGCCTGTAATTTCCCGGATCATCCTTCTAACCCTTCTTATATATGGGTGTCACATAGGAATGGTGTATGGTGGGAAGTTGGATGGTGGATGGTGGGGAGATGGATGGTGGATTGTGTGATGGTGATTGTTGGATGGTGGATATAAGAATGTGGGATGGTGTGTGGTGGAAGAGTGATGGTTGATGGCGGGATGGTGGATGTTGGGAAGGTGGATGGTGGAAAGTGGGATCGTGGACGGTGTATGGTGGATGTTGTATTGCGGGATGGTGCATGGTGGATGGTGGGTTGTGGGAAGTTCATTGTCGATGGTGGATGGTGTATTGTGGGATGGTGGATGGGGGATTCTGGATGGTGGATGGTGGGAAGGTGGTGGGAGGGTGGATGGTTGGAAAGAAGAATTTGAATGGTGGATGGTGTATTGTGGGATGGTTGACGGTGGGAAAATGGATGGTTGATGCTGGATTGCGGGATGGTTGATGGTGGATTGTGGATAGAGGATGGTTGATGGTGAGATGTTGGATGGTAGATTGTGGGATGGTGGATGGTGTATGCTTGATGATTGATGGTAGATGGTGGATGGTGGATGTTGTATGGAGAATTGCGGGATGGTGGATTGTGGATGTTGGTAGGTTGATGATGGATGGTGGATGGTGGACTGGGCGATGGTGTATGGTAGAGGGTGGGAAAAAGATGGTGCATGGCCATGGTTGGATTGTGGTATTGTAGATGGTGGATGGTGGATTGTGGGATGGTGAAAGTTGGATGGTTGGAAGGTGGATGGTGCATTTTGGGATAGTGGATGGTGGTCGGTGAACGGTGGGAAGGTGGATGATGGATGGTGGACTGTGGGATGGTGGATGATGTATGGTGCATGGTGTATGTTGTATTGTGTTTTGGGTAGAAGGAGGACGGTGTATGGTGAATTGTGGGATGGTGAATGGTGGAATGTGAATGTTAGACTGTGGAATGGTGGGTGGTGGGTGGGTGACAGTGGATGGTGGGAAGGTGGCTGGTGGATCTTGTATTGTGGGATATTGGGTCGTGGATGGTCAGAAGGTAAATGGTGGATGGTGGGTTGGTGTAAGATGTATGGTGGAAGCTGTATTGCGTGATGGTGCATGGTGGATGGTGGGTGGTGGGAAGTTGCATTGTAGATGGTGGATGATGTAATGTGGGAAGGTGGATGGTGGGTGGTAGACAGTATTGTGGGATGGTTGATGGTGGGAAGTTGGATGGTGGATGCTGGATTCTAGTATGGTTGTTGGTGGGAAGATGGATGGTGGGTGTTGGATGGTGGGATGGAGGATCGTGCATGGTGTATAGTGGATGGTGTATGGTTTATGGTGCATGGTGGATATTGGATGGTGGGAAGGTGAATGGTGGGTTGTGGATGGTGGGTGGTGCATTGTGGATGGCTGATGGTGTGTCGCTGTTGAGACAGACACGACAAACACCAAATTGTGCAAAATGGCTACGTTATTGTTCTAACAAGCTTTTTTATAACTTTATTAAGAGTATGTATCCATATATGATTGGTTTAATTAGAGACTAACAGTTCATGATTGGATGACCTCTTCTCTGTTGCACCCTCAATAACCTTCCTTTCCTTGCGGTCAGGCAGTTCTGGTCTGGTAGTTCCTTACTCTTGTTTACTCAGCTCTTCTTGGGACTTTCAAGCCTCTTAAGGGTACACGTTTATCTGCTCAAGGTCAATATCAAACTTACATTCTGATCCCTTGGACCAGCCGAGGTCTCCCAAAGGTATTTTTTTTTTAAAAAAGTTCTTCTGTGATGTAATAGCATATTATAAAATATTTGGTACAGGTGAAAGCTCTGTTAACGTCTCTTGTTCCAAGTTGTTCACTCTCACCCCTTCTGTGACTTTGCCTCTAATGTCACATGATCAATAACTTGAAGATTCTTTGAATGGAAATATTTGCTCAAGTAATTTGCAGATTGCAGTTAATTGGAGTCAGCTTCAATGGGCTCACCGACCATTTCAAGCTATAGTGTTTCATTTTTGCAATCTGACCCCGAGGCATTCTGCTGTCTACTGGAAGCATTTGCCCAGGTCTCATTAATACTGGAAGGAGATAACGGTTTTTATCTGATTGGATTCCTTTTTTCTAGGTACTTTTGCCTCCCATGTTAATATTTTTTTGTCCTTTCCAATGCTATCCTAAAACCCAAACCAAAATAAGTAATACAGGATAGAAGTAATGTACACATTTCCCTGTGGAGTAAGACATTGCATGCATCTCCTTAGAGTAAGTCAAATAATACTTTTAAAACTAGTGTCTGCCAAACTTCAAACAATGTTATCTTGTAAATGTTATGTGTGGAACAGGTTAGCAAATTGTAAGAACAATCATTTCAAATGCATCTACTTCTATAAATTCCTTGTTTAGGTACTTGTGTAGTAGCTGTCTTGCCTGGGAGTCACGAATGCTGCGTTCCTCTTGAGATTGGCACTAACCTCCTCGTTGTCATCCACGTGCAGATGCATCTGGCTAACACCAAGAAGTTAAACTTCCACAGCTGAAGTTTTTAATAAGGTAATTAAATATAAATACATATTTTATGTGGGTTTTTTCACCAATCATTTTCTCCAGAACACAAACCTGGATATCACAAGTCTACAAGCAAGGAAAAAGCTTATTTGTGCAGCAACAAATACTGTAATTCTGTCGTCTTCAGAAAATGTAACCGTTCATTCTATTGCCAGCTGCTTTTAAGGCAATTCACTCCTGTCAAACACTCTCAAGTACTCACTCATGTCAGCTTCCTCCCATGCTTCTATCCTTTGAGCAACTGAATCCATAGGAGATTGCATGGGGACATATTGCCAGCCAAGAACCTTTCAGCTGGCTCATCTGACTACACCCGAAGTTTGAAAGGTCACTCAGGGGGTCTTTGGGGTTTTGCACAGAGCCTGTGCAATCATTTTTGGTGCTGCTTTGAGGCAATAACACATGTCAGAGCAGAAGTACTATTTAAGGGTTATTGACCACAGATGACAGGAAAAGAACATCTAAATCTACCCTGGTCCGTCATGCACACAGAGGCATAGGTGGATAGCTTTCTCCATATGCAGTCAGAATTATCCACTTGACATGGGGTCTCCAAGACGAAGTATACCTGCTCGTAAGGTATGATACCTTCAGGAGATCTAAAATAGACATGCTGTTTAAGGTACTGAGTTATTTCATCTACACATGCTGCCTCTCCTTTATCCACTTCATTTATTTAGCCAGAACTTTCTATTCTTTCTAATCTGACATGAAACAGCACTGAAGCATCACATTAGCAATTCGTCTATGATTCAAAGGGACTTCTTGTTAAAAGCAAATCACACTTTAAACAGTTGAAAATGAAGTGAAAGAGGTGCAAGCTCATTTTACCCAAATCTAATTATTTAATGAATTGAAAAAGCTGATCTTTCAGTTAAACTTCCAAAAACTGTCTTTGTCCCCAGACAAGAGTTTCAGAACTCATTTTTCAGCAGCAATCTGTGAGCACATGGAGGCTTCAAGTGCCCAGCAGGGAAGGTACAATTTGGCATTACGTTCTGAAATAAGCCAAAGCTTGCTTCTCAGAATAATCCTTATTCTCATAGATAATTCAAAGATAAAACAATGTTATAGCACCTACATGAAATGCACCCCTATAGCAGAATACTGCTTTTGTTTAGTGTCAACATCTCTAGGCAGAAAAAAAAAAAAAAGAGTCCAACTTTATCCATCAATACAAAGACCTATAAATATTGAATCCAGGAACTCTGGAAACAAACTCTCCCTTAATGAATCTGATCTCATCCTTTTTCTCAAGCCTAGGAGGACCTCTAGTTCTGGCCAATGAATTTTACAACGGAAGTACCTTTTGTCTTTGTTAAAAGAGAGTATATAAACTCCTGTGAAACGTTCATGTGCAGCAATGGATGAACAGGTTACAGTAGGCATCAGTGTATATAAACCAACACTTCATCTCAGAATCCTGATCCAAGAAACAAAACCCTGTCCCAGGGCTATATATTCTCATCGCTTGTGTGCACGGGTAGTGTCAAGTGAATTTAGTCCAGCAGGGTCCCGTTCTGCACTTTTTATGCAGCTTGGCTAAACAGGCTGCAAAGTGCGTTAATTTAAAACAAAGCAAAACATTTCCACCCCCCTGCACCTCCCAGATAAAATTCCTGGTGTGGAGACCGGCTATCTCAAGCAGTGCCTCGGCGCCATGTTCTGGGGATTTTGCTGTCGTACGTGAGACATGGTAACTGACTGCAGAGACCCAAGTAAGCATGTTTTACTAAAAATATTTTCTTTTTCCTCTCTCACAGCCCTAATCAAGTTTCATTAACGTTCAAGTACTTACATTATCTATGGAAAGCTATTACTGAAAAATCACCCCAAAAATATTCCGCTCCCTTGTCTCACTCTCAACTCCAGAAACAGTTCCCCTCACTTTATGAGCTGTCTGATCAAATGGTGCCACTGTTCCTCCTTGTTTTCTCAAAGAGAAAAGTTTGACCTATATGAAGTAGTGTCCTCATATTTTCCTTCCAGAAAACTTCATTATGTCTGTAATTGGAGTGCCATGAGCATGGCAAAAGAGAAAGTGTTCACCCCAAACAAGCTGAAGTTGAGTAAGGAATAGTCTTTTCAAAATGAGGCTTAACCACTGGAAAAGTTGGAGCAGCTTGACACTAGTATAGGCTATTTTCTAAGAATTATCCCCAGCGTGATGTGCTCAAAAGGAACTCTTCAAAGACAGCGCTGTTGCTGTACGAGGCACTTTGCAGGATTCAGGTGTTACATACTACAGAAGACTTTCCTTCCTTGTGTGGGAAAACAAAACACCAAAGAAGTGAGGCCAAGTCTTAAGAGACTGTTATTAAAGTTATAAGGTTATAAGCTTATTCTGTTGGGAAACAGAAACTTTAAGTATCAAAAGTTTTCAGTGCATAGAAGAGATTGATACTGAACAAGGTTGTCCTATTGCAGATAGTTTCAGGAACTAGATTTACCCAAATGGGGGTGGGGGACGGGGAGAGCAAACCAGTGGAAGTCACTGTTGGTACCCCAGGAGACTTTCCTTTGTGGGATTTGAGTTCTCTCAGCACACCAGCAGTGCATGACCGAACTCCATACACAGAAGCTTGTATTCCCCTCGTCAGCCAACGCTGCAGAGATACACACATCACACAACATTGCTGGAGTACAACCTTCCTGCGGCCAAGGGAGTTCTGAAGAGAACAAGAAGAGTTTCAGTATTACCATGTGAAAACATAGACCAAATTACCATGAAATGGTGCTTGCCTTTGGTCTTTGCTAGGTAAAGAATTGAGCTCTCCTCCATTAATAGACTAACACTAATTCTCTGTGCTCTGCAAGCTGATTGATGAATCTTACACTAAGGTAAGACTAAATTAAAGAGTAGGCCTATTCATGCTCAGCTTTTAATCAGTTACAGCACTTATGAGAAAAAGTCAGAAGGCAAAAGGCAAATGATGTCCTAAAACACCTTTTTGCTTCGCTGTCCAGAGGAGCTGAAAGAATGACAATACCAAGCCAGTCTCAGTATTGACCAGGAAAAAAATTATTTCCCATTACTGCCAAAGAACTGAAAGTGACACCTTTATATGTGACAGTACCAAAAAAACCTGCTTCGCTTGAATTCTTTTTTTTCCTTCCTATCACACCTGTGCTCTTCCTGCTCAGGAAATAATTGATAATCCTGACGTAGACAAAGGTGGTACACAAAGTCTGACCCATTTTCTAGGCTTCCAACACACAGGCTCAAACTCCAAGAGCTGTATGAAGTACAGAAATCACCATCCCTTGACCAAAGCAAAGGGAGCATGCTTTATTTCTGTATATATTCAAAATCAGTAACCATGGAGTTTGATAACCAAGTCTCCACCTGTGAAGGAAGTTAATTCAGTGCAATTCTTGCAAAGGCTACCTTAGGGACAGAAAAACAGGGTAAGGGAAACAGACAACATTTTTCTACATGTGTATATAGCTACTCTAATGCCCAGATTATATTGAAAACACCCATTCAAATGACTTCCAGAAAAAACAGGTTGTCATACAGCCTCCAGATAGCTCAGCAACACTGATAGAATTTTAGTAAATATAAGAACTTAGAAAAACTGGCAACACAGGTGGAAATACAGGGGCATCCCCGAGTGTCACAGTGGCTTGACTAATTTGAGAGATTCTTCTTCCTAGTTAGTTGCAGATAACTAAACTAAAATTTACCAGAGTCATTGAAATAAACTGTTAAATGTTTTGACACGTGTTATTTACCAACAAAATCAGAAAGAAGCACAAGTTATTTGAAACTATGAAATATTGTATTTGATAAGGGGAGCTATCAATCAGTAATTTCAGAGATGTCAAATGGCTGAAGATATTTCTATTACTTCCACACATTTGAATCAATAAAGAAATCCTACACGCAACAATCAAGTAATTCAGCATTCTTCCAATCCTGCGCTTACGTTGCAGATGTTTTTTGGTGAAATAAGAGCTATAAGGCCATTTGATGATTTAATAAGCAATCAAACTGCCATTCAAGACAACACGATGACATATGAATTTCACTGCAGGCAAGTGCCAGGTTATACACAATGGAAGGAACAATCCAGCTAAACAGGCACATGCTGATGGGTTCTAAAATTAACTGAAACTGTTCAGAGAAAGCAACAAGGGTCAAGATGAACAGCTGACTGAGAACATCTGCTAAAAATGGAGAAAACCAGACAAAATGTTAAGAGAAAGACAAAGAATAACTATTCCAAGTACTGTCCTATTTTTTAAGACTGTTATATGACTTCACCTTGTATGTTTACTGTCTCCAGCTACGAGACTTCTGTAAAATGAGCAACTAGCACCTACATGAGGCAAGAATCTTCACTGCTGTGCTCTTCTATAGCCCTGAAAGATCAATCCAGGTATCTGGACACGGATAGCAGAAAATGGAAGATCTCGGGAAGGACAAAGGGGCTCAAAGTATAAAATCCTGCCTGTAAAGAGATACTGCATTTATTTTTATTTAGAATTATCTGATCATCACCTGAATTTTACATCTTTCTTTTACAGAACGAAAAGAGGGAAGAAAGAAGATGTCAAGAGCAAGCTTGACAAGGAAATCTAAGTTCTCATTCACACAGACAGATGAAGACAAAAAGTTGAAGCAATGGAAGAACTGAATGATTGGTGGATCAGGCTCACTTTGTCACTTTCAAGTTAGAAAGAATAAAATATCAATCTTTCTTTGTTGAAGAGTATAGGGGTACAACTCCATTTTACAGCCATGAAACTAGAGAAAAGACAGTATGAGAATCTGACCTTACAAGTCAGATCTACAGAACTGAACTATGCATTATCCTTATGAAAAGACATTTCATGCTCAGACAATCTACTGGATAACAGCAGAGAAAACCATGTCAGAATTTGTTGCCACTGAACTGACTCACAGCACATTTAAGTTACAGTCACATAAAGAGGAAAGGAAAACTACTTCTACTAAAGAAATACTAATGACCATTTTTACGTTGATTTGCATTTTTAAAGGTATCACATTTGTTAAAACGAAACTGCAACAGGTATTCAAAGTCCCTTTTTTTCCTCTCAAGAAAAACAACTTTAATCTCATGTTCAAGTCAATCCGATTCTTTTTGTCTTCAATCAAACAAAAGACAACAGAGAGCAGCAGTCCAAGAAAACAAACAGAAAACCCCACTTATAACTTAAATCATGGAATCATTTCAAAAGGACAGTAAAGTTGCAGCTGTACTATCAAAAATAAGCAGCACTTATCTGGCTGTATGAGCAAACTATCACTGCCTCTACAGACCAACTGGTTGTTGCTGATGAACCAGTATGGCTTGGAAGGAGGGAACAAAAAAAAAAATAAAATCTCAGACTCAATGTTGACAGAGAATTTCTGAAAAATTTTTGTGGTCAGGACAATACCAAACCTCAAAATGCAATCCTGTAGACAAGATATTCTTCCTGTGGTGCTATACACGTGCAAAACAGACTGATAAGGAGTTCTTTAAACAAAGGCATCATAGAATCATATAGATGATGGGTGACAGACCAAAATGCAGTAATAATCAAAATAATCCAATAGTCCACGTAAAAACAGTGTTGTATGGTTGGCATTAATTCAAGAAAATAAAAATAAGAAAGCTGCATGAGCAACAAGTTAGAGTACCTGATCACTTACTGGGATTGTCTTGTTCCATCCATGCCAACAGCAGGTCCTTGTCAATGTAATTTCAGCTCTTTCTGAAAGGTGATCAGGACTGTTCCTCAAACAGTGCAAAATCCTATGAAATACAGTCACTGCCTGTGACTTCAGTAAATGCTACATTGGTGAAACCAAAAGTGTTTTAAATGTTTACTCAGTCACTGATTATAAGCTGAAACCTTACTACATATAGCTGTTCTAGTTGAGCAGAACTGGATGGTTGGAATAAAACGTCAAATGTCTGAGAGTGGGTCACTTTAATAGCAGATTATAATTATTTATGGATATTATAATCCCCAAAGAAATAATATTGTGCTTATAAATTCCTTTAGAAGAGTAAATAAAAGACAGTTAAACCACACCAGTGATAAAAAGCATATTTCTCCACATAGTGCCAATTCCTTTTTTTGTCACTTCACAGAATTTATTGCATACTCATATTTTTTTCATTAAAAGTTATGGTTGGTATATTGGCCAGCTGAAAAAAACAACTTAAACCATTCCACACAGGCATAGTTCTTACTGCACAATGGATAAATTATGAACACTTCCAGAGACACCATGCCTAAAAAAAAAATATTCAGACACAAACTTCTTGAACAGTATTTCAACTTTAATGGAGTCAGAACAGTAACCCATCAGAACAATTCTATACATCTCTATAAACACTTTGGAGCATGACTAAGTACCTATTACTTCCTATATACAATCACCTGAAACGATACACTGTAAATATGCCTTAACTAAGAAAATACAAACATGCTTTTGCAAGATTATTTAGCTCTTTTTGAGCGTAGCTGTCACTTGATGATTAGCTGATCGCTTTCCTTCTCTTTTTTTCTATAAAGACCTGAAAAAGATGATATTTCAAGAGTTACTCAGCATTTCTTCAGTGACAAATGAC
The DNA here is from genome assembly GCF_031877795.1 of Strix aluco. NCBI lineage: Eukaryota > Metazoa > Chordata > Aves > Strigiformes > Strigidae > Strix > Strix aluco. Next base: position 206,585 of record NW_027436536.1, read on the forward strand.
ATGCACTTCTAGACCCATGTAACCAACAACATGTTTTTTCCCAGAAGCTGTTTTCAGAATGAATTTTGCCTATTATCTTCTAGTCAGAGGTCTCCAGAACAGAGACACCATTTTAGTGCATGATAATAAGCAAAAAATACTGGGAACATATGAAATCCCTTTTTTTGCTGAAACAAATATCAAAGTCCAAAGAAAACAGTGATCTGAAAGCAGCTCTCACTTCTTATCTCTAATACTCATTTTGTGAAACAAGAAGCGTTCAGAAAACATATTTTTAGCTTAAATTTCTTTAGCTTTCTGACTTTCCCAGGATTCAGTCTTTAACTTTTCCTTCCACTTCCAAGCTCCTTAGCTTCTTTTGCCCTGCCTTCCTGTCATTTCCTTCAGCCTCCTGTGGACAGCATTTTGGTTACTGCTGCATCTATTCATACAGTTTACAGAAAAGTCAACAGAATAACTCAGTATGGGCAAATGCTCACCAGAGCGAATGAAAAAGGACTGAACAGAATGAAGAGATGTACTTCTAACAGCCAGAGCACGCTCAGCACTTTAGTTACTGACAAAACCATAAAGCTGGATTTCAGAAACCGTCCATCAAGCCCTGGCCTATAAGACTCCCTATAGGCTGGCTTAGACAGGGCAACGCAATTTAAGCACACGCAGAAGGCTACTGAAACTGTGCTTTGAAAAGCATGGGTGTATCCAAATCCTAAAGTAACCCTAATAGCAGCTGGGCAGAAAAGGAATTGGAAATTACCTCAGATGCTCACTTGCCCTGCAAAGTTAATCGTACATGCAGACCTTTCTCTTCAGTGTTTCAATCAGGCTATTCCAAATCTATGGATTCCTTCATGGTCTCTATTTCTGTTATCCCTTCATGCTACTCTTAAATGAACACCAACTACTGGAAAAACAAATTAAGACTCAACTGCTGTACTAGAGGAAAAAGTAACACTCCACATACCCCAGCCTAAGGTATCTAAGACTCCAAATGTGAAGATATCGCCATGACTGCTATATAGGTGATACAACAAGTCAGCAGTCACACACAGAGAAGATAAGTGAGAAAACAGAGAAAATTAAAGTAACACATCAGGAAGAAAAGACCAAAAGAAATAAGTCAGTACTTTCAAACCTCTTCTGCAACTTGACTCAATCAGGTTTGTTCTGTCCCCCCAATATCTTATTTTAAGCCCAGATTACAGAAATAGATTACAGCGGACAGAACACTAACCCGTAATCACTTACCGAAGAATCAGGGATATCTAGAGGGCAAGAACTGTCCATTGAATACAGCTTTCTCTTAGATCGTTTTGGCTTGAGCTCCTTTCCTTTGACATTTTCTGGTTCTGCAGACTTGGGAGAGCTTATTGTTGCCATCAGCTGCTTTGCTACAAGAAAAAATTTATTGTAAATCAATGTCTTATTGGTTTTATGAGCCTCAAAATTAATGAATAAAGGTTTAATGAATAAAGGTTTATTAAAACCAGTTTAAAAATGAAACAGATGTAGTCTGAAATTTAAACATAAAAATTCAGAAGTGGTATGTATTTGACTACCACAGTCTTCTATATCCTGAAACAGTTTTCTATAGCTTCAAATACAAAAGCTTAAAGGACACATTTAAATAGCACCAAAAAAATCAATTGGGATTCAGATTTCACTGGATGTTAAATACAACAGGAATTGAAAACCAGGCTTAACTTCTTTGTACTGACAGAAGCACAAGGTTGAGTCAATTTTCTCTATGTACTTGTATAGTTTTATCAAACTAGTACCAGCTCTATGAAGAGATGAGTGTGTGCATCTTATGAGCTAGAAGGAAAGAGATCCCAATCAATACTAAGTTATGCAAAGGAGGGAAAAAATACAGGACATGGTAATAAAGGTTACAAATTAGACCTCATTTGCTCAAATAAAGTATTTCCAGGGTGAAATTTTGATTACTCTGAATTTGGCTTCCATTGATAATGACATGTTGTCCTCATGGAACCACTCTGACAAATGTGAAAAATGTTAGAAATCCCACTATCTTAACTGTGCATCGTGAATAATGACTAACCTTGTTTTAACCAGCCAAATAGTAGTGTCTTTTAGAATTTAACACTGGTGATTCTTTGTGCCCTCTGCTAATTTTAATCTTTTTTTTTTTAAAAAAAAAACCAGTAACTCAGAAATCATGTCTTACTGTAGGAAAGAATAAAAATATATTCTTCAATGGAAGGTCCTAGCAGTTAATTTTCCCAAGGCTATACTTAAACTTGAAATCCATTAACTGCTTCAGAGCTAGTTTATTGAAGTCTTCCACATATTTTCTGGAGATACTGGCTTTCAGATCCTGTAGAACTAATCTTCCTCTCCTACATACATACTTCAAAAAACATTAATACAATTTCCACAGAAACAAAACAGGAAGTGGGGGGGAGATTGCTTATAGAACAAGGTCAGATCTGGGTTTGAATTCAACTCTTGATTTTTTTAGATCAACAGGTCAAGTTTCTGAAATTGCCTTTAACTGTTTTACTGTAAACAAGAACAAAGTAACTCAGACATTTTGAGCTTATCATTGCTTTTATGATAAATTTATACGCACATAGTCCACACTGCATCCTTTCGCTCTACCTGGCTTACCTTTCACACTTAACCTAAACTTTAGAACCATGTGGTCCTTGTAATCCAGTCGGCCTCTTCTACTCTGCAAGATTCAGCAGAGCAGGCCCCAGCTCAGACTCCATTGTTTCATAAATGAAAGAACTGGATGCAGCAGACGTGGCCTTTAACAGCACATACATTAACAGATTACAGTAGAAAAAAGCTATTCTACAATACCCAGATAACATGGAATAAGCCTTATTTATTCTGTACAAACCTTTAGAGTGAAAAATAACAGGAGAACTTTGGAAAAAATCTCCAATTTTTTGTAGTGTTCCATCTTTCTTTTTAGCTGACTTTTTACGTGAAGTAGATTCTTGCTTTCTTAAGGGGTATTCTTTTCTTTTCTTCTGTGTAGAAGACATCTGTACAGAAATACACAGTCATTGTTTAAGTCGAAAAGTTGACTTATCTTCAAGTTTAATTCCATTTTGTTTGGCTTCAATGTTATTTTCAAGCTGACATTTTGAGCTTTGCTACCGAAACCTCTGCTCATTAATGATACTGCCGCAGCAAGCAATGTAGACAACCTTATTTTATACCCAAAAGAAAAGAAATTGTCAGTTTCACAGAATACATCTAAGGGCATGAGTAATATAGGAAATAAATAGTTTCTTTTAAAAAAGTAGATTCAAAGTTTTAGAGTATTTCATTAGACTAGCTGTTCTAGTTATAAAACAGAAGAAAACTGATGGTGAAAATAAATCTACTGTCCACCCTTTGAGCCTGCCCAGGTTACTACTAAGGTCTAAAATCATACTTTTATAGTTGTCATGCATATAGATGACACAAACCTTAGTTTTACTTCAAAAGGAATTGCCTATAACATGACATATGCTGAGTATGTTCAAACTAGTCTTCATAACTACTCAGCATGCAACATCCTTCCCTGGGAATCCCTGTACGCTGCAGCCAGTACACGTTCTGGGCAAATACAGACTGACTCTCCTTGGTTAGCTTAGAAAGTTTAGTAGGAAGACAACGTACGTGTTTAAGAATCCTATTAAAATACATAGATAAGGATTAAGATACTGCTGCATAAGAATGTTTGCTCCTTTCACAAGTCCACCTTTACAGAAAAGGTGGACTTATGAAAGGAGAAACTAACTTCAAAATTGAACAAAACCAAACTATTTTCTTGTTGCTTGTAGAAGGTGAATTAGTCATAGCAGGTTTTGCATTTTCTTGTTCTCACTTTTCACAAGATCCTAAGAAAATAAACATGACAAATTTTAACTAGGATTCTTCCGGAAAGAATAATGATTACCTATATTACAGAAGCAGCCACTATTTAAATGCTATGACTAACAGTAGGGAGGCATTGACTACTGCTGGATAGAGGTAACTATTCAAACGTGAAATAAACACTAAACAAACTTGTGGAAGGGAACTAGAAATGCCTGTAGTCAAACCATTCTGACATTTACTATTTTCTTCTCTCCGTTATTTCCTATACTTTTGACTTTAAGAGATTTGACAAGCCAACACCCAAATTGAAATTAATAAATCTAAGTGTAAATTTGGATTTATGGTGACAAGTATATAAAAAACAGGTTGGTAGCACAGTGCCATTGTTAAGCTGTCTTTTAATGACATCTTCTATCTTGTGAAGTGGTGCTGAGAGATTTCAGATAACCGACAGCCATACCAACTGATAACAGCATCAGAAAACGGAAAGAGGATTTTGTTCTTTAATTAGAAGGGAGCCTCTGAAAAAGATTTGGTTTTGTTTGTTTCTAAAACACCAGGGAGTTTGTTTCATTTTTAAAAAAATTTGACATGAGCAGTATGTGGTTATTTTAGCACTACAGGTTTCCCCTCAGTTTTAGTTTTCACAATGCTTTTCAGTTTTAGGAAATTTAAAAAAACAAACTGTGTCTTCAGTAGACTTGTAACAGTTAAAGTTACTGAATCATTTTATAATCTGTTTGGCATATGTAACATGAAGATAAATATTTAAATATGGGTACAGAAGGCCCCATATGCAGACCGGACCCGCTTCATAGGGAAGTCTGCTGCCTCCCTGGGGGCCGCGTCAATGACCTCAAGGCAAAACTCCCCACTCTAGTGAGACCCAAGGACTACTACCCTCTCCTGGTTTTTCAGGTAGGTAGTGACGACATTACTAGGAGAAGTCCTAAAGCAATGAAGAGAGATTTCAGGTCCTTGGGGAAAGTGATTAAGGGGTCGGGGGCACAAATTGTGTTCTCCTCCATCCCTTCAGTTGGAGGGATGGATGAAGAAGAATACAGGAGAACTCAACAGATGAGCTTGTGGCTCCAAGACTGGTGTTACAGTCAGGGCTTTGGATTTTTCAATCATGGGTTGGTATACAGGGCGCCAGACCTTTTGGCATTAGATGGAATGCACCTGTCCCAGAGGGGGAAGAGGATCATGGGACAGGAGTTAGCTGGGCTCATTGACAGAGCTTTAAACTAGATTTGAAGGGGGAAGGGGGAAAACATCAGCCCATCTGAAGTACATGTATACCAATGCACACAGTATGGGTAACAAACAGGAGGAGCTTGAAACCATGATGAAACAGGAAAATTATGATGTTGTGGCTATTACAGAAACATGGTGGGATGTCTCCCATGACTGGAGTGCGCCTGTTGATGGCTACAAGCTCTTTAGAAGGGACAGACGAGGAAGGAGAGGTGGTGGGGTGGCGCTGTATGTTAGGGACTGTTGTGATTGCCTTGAGCACAAGTGTAGCGAAGACAGGGTAGAGTGTCTTTGCGTTAGAATCAGGGGGAAGGCCAACAGGGCAGATGTTGTAGTAGGAGTCTACTAGAGGCCACCCACCCAGGACAGAGAGGTGGATGAAATATTCTATAAGTATTTAGAAGAAATCTCATGATCGCTTGCCCTTGTTCTTGTGGGAGACTTCAACTTCCCAGACATCTGCTGGAAGTACAGTACAGCAGAGCGAGACCAGTCCCGGAGATTCCTGGAATGTGTGGGAGACAACTTCCTGACGCAACTGGTGAGAGAACCAACCAGAGAAGGTGCCCTGCTGGATCTCCTCTTTGTGAACAGAGAAGGACTGGTGGACAATGTGGCAGCTGGAGGCCGACTAGGGCACAGTGATCATGAAATAATAGAGTTCTCTATTCTTAGAGAGGCCAGGAGAGGGCTAAGCAGAACTGACATCCTGGACTTCAAAAGGGCTGACTTTGTATTGATTAGGCACCTGCTTGAAAGGATCCCTTGGGAGACAATCCTGAACAGTATAGGGGTCCAGGAAGACTGGGCACTCTTTAAGAAGGAAGTGTTAATGGCTCAGGAACAGGCAGTCCCCAGGTGCTGTAAGAGAAGCCAGCAACAGAGAAGACCAACCTGGCTGAACAGGGAGCTTTGGCTGCAACTCAGGGAGAAAAGGAAAGTTTACAGCCTTTGGATGAAGGGACTAGCCACTCACAGTGATTACAAAGACACAGTGAGGCTATGCAGGGCAGAAATCAGGAGGTCTAAAGCCCAGCTGGAAATTACCCTGGCTTCAGCAATCAAGGATAACAAGAAATGTTTCTATAAGTATGTCAACAGCAAAAGAAAGACCAGGGAGAGTCTCCATCCCCTGCTGGATGCAGGGGGAAACATGGTAACAAGTGATGAGGAGAAGGCTGAGGTCCTTAATGCCTTCTTTGCCTCAGTCTTTAATAACAAGACTAGTTGGACTGAGGGAATCCAGCCTCCTCAGCCAGAGGACAGAGACTGGGAGAACGACCCCCCTGCAATCCAGGAGACAGTCAGTGACCTACTGCATCACATAGACACACACAAGTCTATGGGACCTGATGGGATACACCGGAGGGTGCTGAAGGAGCTGGCTGGGGTGCTCGCCAAGCCACTTTCCATCATTATCAGCAGTCCTGGTTGACCGGGGAGGTCCTGACAGATTGGAAACTGGCCAATGTGACGCCCATCTATAAGAAGAGTCGGAAGGATGATCCAGGAAATTACAGGCCTGTCAGCTTGACGTTGGTGCCCGGGAAGCTGATGGAGCACCTCATCCAGAGTACCATCACACAACACATGCAGGACAACCAGATGATCAGGCCCAGTCAGCATGGGTTTATGAAAGGCAGGTCCTGCTTGACAAACCTGATCTCCTTCTATGACAGGGTTGACCTGCTTATTGGATGAGGGAAAGGCTGTGGATGTAGTTTACCTCGACTTGAGTAGGGTCTTTGACACCGTTTCCCACAGCATTCTCCTGGCGAAATTGGCTGCTCGAGGCTTGGATGGTCGCACACGCTTTGCTGGGTAAAAAACTGGCTGGATGGCCGGGCCCAAAGAGTTGTGGTGCATGGAGTTAAATCCACTTGGTGGCTGGTCACGAGTGGTGTCCCCCAGGGCTCGGTTTTGGGGCCACTACTGTTTAAGATCTTTATTGATGATCTAGACGAGGGGATCGAGTGCACCCTCAGTAAGTCTGCAGATGACACCAAGTTGGGTGGGAGTGTTGATCTGCTTGAGGGTAGGGAGGCTCTGCAGAGAGATCTGGACAGGCTGGAGCGATGGGCTAAGGCCAACTGTATGAGCTTCAATAAGGCCAAATGCCGGGTGCTGCACTTGGGTCACAACAACCCCCAGCAACGCTACAGGCTTGGGGAGGAGTGGCTGGAGAGCTGCCAGTCAGAGAGGGACCTGGGGGTGTTGATTGACAGCCGGATAAACATGAGCCAGCAGTGTGCCCAGGTGGCCAAGAAGGCCAATGGTATCCTGGCTTGTATCAGAAATAGCGTGGCCAGCAGGGCCAGGGAAGTGATCTTGCCCCTGTACTTGGCACTGGTGAGGCCGCACCTCGATTACTGTGTTCAGTTTTGGGCCCCTCACTACAAAAAAGGACATTGAGTATGTCCAGAGAAGGGCAACGAAGCTGGTGAAGGGTCTGGAGCACATGTCGTACGAGAAGCGACTGAGGGAACTGGGGTTGTTTAGTTTGGAGAAGAGGAGGCTGAGGGGAGACCTCATCACCCTCTACAACTACCTGAAAGGAGGGTGCAGAGAGCTGGGGATGAGTCTCTTTAACCAAGTAATGAGCGATAAGACAAGAGGTAATGGCCTCAAGTTGCACCAGGGAAGGTTTAGACTGGATATTAGGAAGTATTTCTTTCCAGAATGGGTTGTTGGGCATTGGAATGGGCTGCCCAGGGAAGTGGTGGAGTCCCCATCCCTGGAGGTGTTTAAGAGTAGGGTCGACATAGCGCTGGGGGATACGGTGTAGTTGGAAACTGCCAGTGCTAGGTTAACGGTTGGACTAGATGATCTTCAAGGTCCTTTCCAACCTAGATGATTCTGTGATTTAAGAGTAACATTCAGGTGAATAAAACAGCAATAAGATACTTCTAAAATTAGTTCCATGTTATTGAAAAATTACTTAGCTAAATGTTATCCCATCAGGATATGAACATCTACGCTATGAAAGGATTTATAAATGGATTGGTAAAACAGTCTTCTCAAAACATGGATAACTATGTTAGATGAAATATATTCATCTGTAGATAAGGTTCAGTACTTTTCCAGTGCCTTCAGAAGGATGGTTATTTTTACACTTACTTTTCCAGCAGCCTAAGAGAATACTCCTCTCAAAGAAAATTGGTTCAAGACATAGGAAGTTTAAATCAAATCTGGACATTATTCCAGAATGAAGCGTTCAATTCCAGATGAATTAACTTACACAACTTTTAACAGTTACTTTTGCAATCCAAGTTTAACAAAATGACTTTATTGAAGTACTGTTGAACACTAATCACTGAAGTGACCGTTTCTCTTAACTATTTTACTAAGAGATTAAAAAAACATCACTTGAGAACACTTGAATGAGAATGCTAGAAAACCATCAGACACTTCACTCTCCAGCTGAGACAAACTCAGAGTGATCACTTGCCACTTATGCAAATGACCCACAGGTCATCTCCCTATACTCACCTGTCAGCTTCAGAAGTCCTTAGAAGTACAGAGATTCATAAGCCCCACAAGTAGGATTACAAGTAAGTACCACCACAATGAGGTATTAGGGTTTCATAGTCTTTGTGTCTTAGAAATAGCTCTGTTCATGATAATGTTGATAAAAGTCAGAGGAAAGAAATGTGCGGTTCAAGTAGGAGCAGTGAAGATTTTTACCACCCTGAACTGCTGTGAAGCCTTAGTCTCGCACATAAACACCACAGCACACTAAGAACGCTGGCACATATAACCTAGCACAACTGAAGGAATTAAAGAGGAATTAAGTTCTACAGAAAACAGGGAGGTTCAGGTGCTCGTGCAATTAGTTCTGTATATTCCCTTTAAATACAAAAAGATCAAAGAAAACACAGACTGGACAAAAAGTCAAAGGAAGTGGTCTTGAAACTCTGAAATGCAACGATTAAGCCCAGAGGCTTAACTTTTAATTGCCTATTAGAAGAGGTTATAGTTGATACCAATGATTGCTTAAACCAAAAGAAGCAGTTCTATTGAACTGGTCTCTAATCCTGCAGATCACAGCTACAGACAGAAGCAAATAGTAAGAGCAAGGAGAGAGAAATGTAAAAGGTGAAGAGGAAGTACATATCAGGGACAAGCGTCCAGAGTCTGGATAAATTGAAATCTATGACTTTATTCAACATAGGCCAGAGATCCACACCTTGGCAGGAGGTGGGGGGTGGGGGGGAAAGAGGTTTAAATATTCTCTGTATATATCCTTAGGATCTCAGTGAGAATCAAAAGGATAGGATTTTAACAAATGATCAGAGTAATAAATTGAAAGACTACACAACACATTTTGTCAGTTGGTCTAGGTCATACCTCATCCCTCTCTTCACTTGTCCTTTTCTTTCTTGGCTTGAGCACTTTAACTGTAGCTGGTAAGGTGCTGCCCTAGTGTTTCACCTCCATCTTATCGGGTTCCAGAGGTGTGAACTGAATTTCCATCTCTGGTTTTGGGAACCGACTAGTATTTCCACTTTCTGTGGACACTTCTGAAGAGTCAAGGACAATTTCTGAATGCTCCTGCAAATACATGGAAATTTTAAGAACACAAGTTTTAAAATAACTGAGTTAAAAAACCCATAATACACATCTTTCCCCAATGGATTGCAAAGTAAGCATTCCATTTCCCAGCTTTCACTTTCAGAACACTTCTAATTGAAGGAATCTACTTCAACCATAGCAGAGTTTAACCCTTACTTTCTAAAACTTTTTTGTTACATTTTAAAAAGTTAACGTTTCTATCTACAGTGACAGAACTTGAACTCAGCCTGATACTTTGTTTCCAAGTCATTTTGCTCAAGGGCAGAGACAGTCACAGTTTTCACAAGTAGCAGTAGTAGAATGGACATGACTTTCATCTTAACTCTGCTGCTCCTTAGGAGCTAGGCAGTGATAGCAGCTTTTGAGAGAAAAGTATAACCTTTCTCTAGCCTATCTTTAAGGAATTTTCCCTTCCCCTTCTACACCAGAGAAGTTGTGTAAGTAACAAGGTCCAACTAGCAAGCTACAAGCCAAATTCAACCTATGAGAGGCTTCTACATCACTACCTGTTCTCTGGAGGAAGAGCAGGCATTAAGGCAGCCCGCAGCCCACAAGCTGAAAACCTTGTCTTGTACCTGCTCACAGCCAAACTGCAAGAACTGCACAGTGAGGGTGGGATGGAAAAATCAGTTTGACAATTCTTCTTCCTCAGCAGCACTTACCTTCCACCATCCACCCAACCTGTTTTTCTTAGCAAAACCAGCAAGTGAGAGCTGTGGTCCTCCCAGCTCCTGCATCTCTGTGGCAGCAGTTCAGCTGCTGGCTAGCATACAGGAATGGATTCAGCAGCTGTTTGAATGAAACCTGAAAGACAGGCTGCTGGGGTGGTTGGTGCTTAGAAACTGCAGGTGGCTGCTACTACTGCTGCTGGTGGGGTCCCAAACAGAGCAGCTGCTGTGGCTTCTCAAAGGGCACTCTCCTCCTCTCAAAAAGGAAAGTGATCAAAGCTCATGGAAAGCCCAGAGATAGTCACATTCTGCAACAGGCTCTGCTGGGATTCTGAGTAAGAATACAAGCACCACTGCATTCCCAAGAATGGAGTTGGCTAATATAAACATTTTTCTTTATAACTGCTACTTCATGAGAGTTAGCCATCAAAAAGTTACACAGGAATGGCTAGTGTCATTAGCTAACACAGCTACACACAAGAATCCTGTAGTGGAAGAAAGCAAATCCAATTTGCCCTGCTACTGCTCATCCATTTAAAAGGGTTTATATATTTGTTTCAAGTGACTTATCTAATAATCAGCCACTTCATAAGCATTGGTGAGAGGTAGGATTTCAAGAGCATGCAGCTGAAGTCAGATATAGCTATTCACATGATTATGTTATACATCTTTTATTTCTACCAAAAGCCACTAAAATGAGGTGATCTGATCACCAAGAAAGGTATTTGCAGAATAAAACTTTAGAATTATTCAGACAACAGGATACATTTTCTTCCCTATTCTGCATTTAGCAAAATCCATACAACTGCATAAAATTTTTAAATTTCAGTTTTGTACCAACCTCACTTAATGAAGAGGCACTGCTAGGACAGTGAGATAATGAATAATTCCCTTTAACTGCGTCATATCTAACTGAAATACTTGACAAAGTATAGGATTAGTCCTGCTTTGTTTTTCTATAAACTGTAAATATTTAGAATGAGAAGAGATTATGCTAAACTGTAAACCTCAAAATATTTTGATTTTTCTAAAGCTACAATATAAAAGCTCAAGTGCAGACAGCTAATGAACACCTGGGCTGAGAGACAACACAAGTTTAAGGCAGTAACCTCTACTCACGATGCCATCATGAGATGTGCCCTGCTGGGTCTCACCAACAGTCCGTCTAGTTCAATATTCTGCCCCAAGAGTGGCAAAGGGAGATGCTATTTAAGGATAAGATAGTGATCCTGGTCACCTTGTCATCTGTCCTCTCCATACTCTCCCAGCATTCTTAGCTGTGCATTACAATTGTCAGAGTCTACACCACTGTCTAACCCTCAGAGTATCCATTTAAAAATATATTGATGGATTTCTACTACAAAATTTTTCTAATCCCTGCTGACAGTAACTGTTTCCACCACCTCCAGAAAATTACTAGCTGCTTCATATAGGAATATGTTATTTTAGCTGTCTTAAAATTATTTCCTATTAGTTTCACGAAGTGCTGCCCAGTTCTTGCAGGATTTTAACAAGGACAGTTCTGCCTTCTGTTTACCCACCGCAACCATGATTTTGTAAACCTCAGTCCCACAACCCTCTGGTGGCCTTAACCTCTCCTAATCACAGTGCCAGCTTCTTAGCCTCTCCTCACAAGGCAGGAGACACACATTGTCTTGATCACCTTAGATTTTCTTCTTTATCTCCACTATATCTTTCCTGAGAATTATTTGACTTCCCCCCAAGACTCTACCCCATTCACTTCACACCATAACAGTTTATCACATGATAATCCTGGTAGTAGCCTCTCCTTATTCATAACATCAAGTACTGTGGCTACTGGCTTGAGGTAAATACTTCAGCACCAACTGTTCACAACAATTCTTCTCTGTAACTAATTTTATAGCAAAAATAACTAATTTTATGGTGCTCTCTTAGCTGCCATTACAAAGCTGTATAAAGCAATAACCATTCTGAGAGCTCCTCTCTACTCCCTCATACATCACAAGCTTTATCTATACGGCACCAGCTGAATTGATGAAGTAGCAAGAAACTGGCCAGTCTTATTTGGCAGTAGACAGGAGAGAGATGAAGAGATGCATTTCATCATTCAGCCCAGTTCTGCCACAAGAGGAGAATCACATCTTCTAGCAGCCAGGGGAGGGTCTGCTAGGAAATCCATGTTCAGCTCTCTTCATTACTAGTTAGCAATGGAGTCACGTAGCATTAATTCAGTTTGGGAGGAAAACTACCTCACTGAATACTGCTCACGTAGCACACAGGGATTTGGTCAGAATCAGAAGGCTCAGTACAGGTGCAAGCCTTTCAATTTTTGTTCAGGAAATATGCAAAGTCAATCTTTTCTTTGTGTAAACTTCAAATATTGTTTTGTTTTTAAGTAAGATGCAAGATACCGTTCTGTTCTTGTGAACCCCATACGGGCTGGCAGCTCTAATTACAGAACCATCTCTACTACCACACTATAGGTGGTATCAGGAAAGTTGTCTGAGCTGAAATCCCCTTAGCACTGACATAACCAAACAGAGGTGACATCACAAATATTATGTCTTCAAATCTCTAGAATCTGGATTAGTTAACTAGTTTTTCCCTCAGGTACAGAAGTTTTATAGTGTATAGAGAGGTGGTATTCTCTTAACTAAAGTACTTCTTTTTCTGAGAGGGAACTTGAAAGAGGGAGAGAGAAGAATAAACAAGAACTCAGAATTAGTGATATAGTTAAAGTACGAAGAACTACAGAAAGTAACTTTTGGGAGATTCCCCACATTGCTGAAATATATACTGAGAAAACAACAAAACAAAGATGTTACTAACAACATATCATTAGTACATACTTTCTATAAATATAACAAACATACCTCTTTGTTTACAGACTGATCTATTTTATCTTGTCCTTCAGGTAAAGGTACTTCTGCCAAAGACTGAAGACTTTTATGGTTAACGCCTTGTTTCAATTCCTTTATAAAGTCATCTTTCTCAGCCAGCTGTTTTCTTAGTTCTTCTGTATCAGTTCCCTCATCCTAATAAACATAGCAAAAATTGCCACAAATTGCAGGATTGGCAAGAGAAATTAACATGTGCATGAGCATCATTACAATTACTCGGTAGCACCAGTTTTAGAATTGCAGGCTCAAACAGCCAGCTGTCCAACAAAAAGCCAACAACTTCATGTATGAGTGGCCTCTACTTAAAGCCAAGAAAGGTCATACAACAGCCTGGGAAGATGCAATGCAAAATTTTTATTTTAATCTACTTATGTAGGGTTATAAATTTCACCTCCCATTGTTTATGAAGTTCTTGGTTCTGTGCAAAAGGCAGCTGATGTGATAGTTGTTTCAGATTTCCAGTCTAATCAAATTGCAATCAAATGATCAAATAGACTTGAGTGTTTATTTGAACTACTAAGTTTTTTGAAACTTCAGTTACTGTTACAAATTCAGTTTCAGAAAAGCATAAAGCTTTTTTTTTTTTTGTATTAGCTGCAAACAATTTCAATATGTTTGGAATAGAGCCAAAACATAGTGTTTTGCAGAGTTAGTGAATAACAAAAGAAAAATCACAAAAACAACTAAAAAAAAAATCCCACAGAAACGACAGAAAGAATGAGAGAGGACCTTTCCTGAATCATTTACTGCAGCTTGTTTCAGTTCTGCTATTTCTTTATCTTTTTGTATGGTGATAGAAGCCAAAGTCTTGAGCTGTACTTCCAAAGCTTCTATTAATTTATTTCTTTCTTCACGCCACTTTTGAAGATTGTTGTCCTTTTCTACCAGCTGTGCAGCAAGTCTTTCCTGAATGGGGGAAAAAATAGGTTAGAATTGAACACCACTTCTACAAACCATCTGAACTGTTCTGACAGCTTAGTTTGGCATAGTCAGTACTATTTTATGGCCTCAGTAGACTTGAGAGCCTATGTAGATCTTAAAAAGCTCACACAGAACTAGTTTCACTACAAATATACAAAAGCAAACCATGCTTCAAATGAGAAAAAACTGTATCTATATTTATACTGTTTGTGAAGAGAATTTTTGTCAAGAACCACCACTCCTGCTTGCCCACTTTCTGATTTTATTACTGGAAAGTCTCAGGCAAGCAAAGTCACAGACAAAGTGAAAGTAGTCCCAAGCTCCTAACATCCCCCTGTACTGATTGCAGGTCCAGAAGGTCATTGCTAACTACTTCTAGATGCAAGTACAGTTTTAGATTGCACAGATTCATACAATAATTTCATATGCTTAAGAAATTACAACCTTGATACAGCCCAGTGACCAGGCAAGGTATCCACCTTGTTATTAACTATCAGTCACTCTACTTTGAAAGTGGTATGGGAGCAAAACCACTAGCATTTTGACCAAGTATTTTTACTGGAAAGATCTGGAAAGAGGCTTTTTTTGTCAACTACTGCTTGCTTCTTCTCTTCCTTCTAAAGCCTCATAGGCTTCTCCCCCCCCCCCCCCTTTTTTTTTTTTTTTTTTCAGAAAAGCCAAGCAACAAATCTTGTTTTTCAAAGTATGTTTTCTTAGCTTCATTAAGTAGCAATTCATTTAAGCATAGGTTACTTATTGGTGTTTTACACACAAGATGAAGTTTGAAGAAGGTGGTGGTGGTGATAGGATAGAAAGGAACAGGCACACTAACTTCCATTACGTATTACGCTTTTTCATTTTGTGACACTCCTATTCTTCCCTTTCACATTGAGATGATCTCATGTAGGCTTTGTCATGTGATAAATGAGGGGACTTTGACAAAGGCCAGCTCCCCTCAAGCGCCCACACTGTTAACACTTGACACGAGATCTGCTCTGTACTAACGACTTATGCTAGAGGACTCTGACGAGACCTCCAGTCACTTACAATTTCTGCTTGCTGCTCTACATAACATTCTCTGTCATCCGCAAATTTTCTCATTTCTCTGTTGTGATGGCTCTCAGCTTCTTTCACTTCACTCATGAGTCTCATTTTTTCCTCCAGCCAATTCTTTTTATCAGTTTGATACTTTGTCTCACTTTCCTATTTTAGTGGAACCAGAAATAAAGCCATAGGCAGAGATTAAGCAACAAAAAAAAGAAGTCTTAAAATCCAGATTACCATTAAACTCATTAATTTCAAAAAGATAACAGAAATACTAGCACAGTTTTACTCCAGCATATTCCCAAGTGCAAGTATTATATTCTCATTTGTTCCTTTCCAGTTAAAAAAATTGTTCAGCAGTTCTCAGAACTTATTATTCGGACTGGCACATCTTCAGGGAACAGACTTTTTTCCCTCTAAAAAATGCTCTGGGTAGGTCACAAACACTATTAAAGTTACACCAAAGGTAATGGCAAAAAGACCCTTTTTACTTACAAATTCCCAATCTTTTATACTTGCAGAACATGTTAAAAAACCTACTTCAAGACTGAAAGGCCAAAAATGCAGCAAAATTTGAATGGTAAACAGAGAGAGTGTGTAACTAAGAATGTCGCTTCAATCACAGCAACTTTGCCTCCTTCTCTGCCACAATCAAACCTCTTGTCAGACATTCTCCCACATAGGACCTGAAAAGCTGCTTGAGAAAAAAGTCTACTTTCTAATCCAAGGAGAATTAAGAGGTAAATCCTTAGTCTAACAGGAAGGACTTACAGGTCACACAGCAAGCACAAGATCTTTAAACAGTCTGATTTATTTGCCCAAGCAACTGACGGGAAAAAGGCTTGAAACAATCCAACTCTTGACATCTGTTCAAGACAATTTTAAGAGGAGCCCAGCTAGAGAAGCACCGTCCATGGTAGCATAACATAGTGAAGGGTGCACTCCATTATGGAGCATCAGTGATGCTGTATATTACAAAGACACCACATCCAGACTTTGCTGCACTGATGCACGGCAGTTTTTAGAGGAGGTTTCCTTTACCAGAACTTGCCACATTGTGCCCTAGTTCTTGAAGATAGCAACACAAAAAAAAATGTAGACTCCTAAATGAAAGTTATGGCTTTAAACCTAAGTATGAATTACATCACCATGTTTTACCTTCAGTTCTTTTCACAGCTTTATTAATTCCTCATTTTCATCTATGTTTTTTTCTGTGGTTTTGCTCATCTTTTGCTGCCAGTCACTATTGCTCTGGTTATCCAGCTCTCTATATCTCTGCTTTCATGCTTCCAGTTCTAGTCAGCACACAAAATGAGGTTATATAACATAGTCTTAAATGCATATTTGACCACATTCACATCCTTCTACTAAAGTTACTTGGATTTATCAGCCATGACCACAGAGGGACAACAGAAGCCTTTAACTGTTAGAAGTTTGTTATGTACTATATAAAATTAATGCCTAAATAACACTCAGCAAATCAAAACAGAGATTTAAAGCAGCTATCACAATACATCCAAAACAATTTTGTCTCCTTGCTCCCTTTCCATGGAGAGATTACCCCAAACTAATCTGTTGGTCTCTTCTAATTTGGTTTCAATCACTTGATCTTGTTTAATATGAGTCTGTTCTTGTTCTTCTAATGTCATCCGCATATCTTCAATTATTTTTTCCTTTGCACACAGATCTGAAAATATATTTACAGATGAGCCCCCATCCTAGTTCCCACCATTCTCTCCCAAAGTGCCTTCATCACAAGTAATTTCCCCCATTTCCTGAGATCTAAAGCTCTATTAGAAAGAAATAGAGTATCTCTACTAAACTTTCCAAATCCAAAATTCTGAAGTGATTCTCATCAACTTGATTTAGGTGAGCATTTCATTGTTAATGTCAGACTAAGGCTTGTATTATACGAAAACCTAACTATTGTTCCACTGCTAAATGTTTATCAAACCTGCAAAAACTGTTATTGTGCTAGTTCATGTTTCAGGGTTTGACTTTTTCCACAATAGGCTTACTTTCAGAGCAACGTTTTCTTCCCACTTTCAATAGAGTCTCCTCACAATCCTTGAATTGGCTGCTTTCAATCAGTTCATTAGAGTTCTTTTCTGCCAATTTTCTTTTAATGGTAGTTACAGTGTTGTCCTGTGTTAAAATAAGATCAATTACTTTGAAGTTTTACAAAGTGAGCACTTAATAGGCTTAGTAATCTTTTAGATGCAAATATTTTTACAAATCTATCTGGGTAACCTGTATATGGGTTGTCAGAAGAACAAGTCAGTTACAGATCAGTTGCTTAAACAAAAAGCAGGTACACCTTCAGACAGTAATAAGCACAATGCTTTGCACTGTACAGAAAGTAGAGCAAGAGACTAGGAAACTACGAAATGCAAAAGGAGTTTACCACCTGAAGTATCCAGTGTCAAAAGAGTTGAGGAAATCCATGATTTGCTCAAAGGGCCAATGGTCAGCTCTACAAGTTCATCACTTTCTTGTCATAGTTGGTAGAGCTGGGAGTCTTAACCACCTTCAGCAAAGCCACAGATCATTTTTATCATGAAAGATCTGATGCAATTTGAAAGCCTAGTCAGTTCTGTCATACATACTTTAGACTATGTATTTGACCAAGAATAAAGTTTCTTTACTCACAAGATGACACAAGTGGCAAGCCATGCTGGTTGCCAAGGACCAATCACTCATCTAAGTAATTCATTAAAAAAAATAATGATCTATAGAACAGACTTGAGGTTTGTTGTCACATTTTAAGTTTCATCCCACACAGTCTCATAGAAACACTGGACAGAGCTAGAGCCTTTCTCTTGGAAGGAGCAGTGATAAGAAGCAGTCATCACAACTGTTACCACTCTGAGCATTAATACTATTGAAAAGCTAAGTTGCTCAGAGGCAGAGAGGGAATAGAAGATTAAGTATGGTCAAAGCTTTAAGTTCACAGTGGAAGAGAAAAATGGATCAGAGCGCTGCCTAAGTTTAACTTAAAATGTTCTCAGAACTACATTTCAGGTTACAGGGCATCAGGCTCAAAAAAACACCTAACCGCGTGTTTTGATTTTTTTTTTTTTTTTAACCTGTGTACGTGTAGCCAAGCCAGCCTTTTGGCATTCAGCAGCCAGCAGCAGACTAGCCAGCTGCAAATTTTATTGATCGCATCAAAAGCAGAGATACCCTGGCCATCCACTCTTAGATCAAATGCTGCTCAATACATTCATATTATTGCTCTGCCTTAGAAAGATTGTGTGCATCATGGTAGTAGGTGGGACACACTGATTTTTGTTGCCAATTTACACAACCACTGTCCTTCTCACACTAACTTCTAACTTCAATTAAATTTGAGCTTTTGCTGCAGCAAAACCTCCTTTCCTTCCTCTTCCATTCAGGCAAAAATAAAAAAGACAGTGACATAATCCCTCTCTTCCCACAGCTGGAGTCCTCCCAGTTTGAGTGTTGTTTTTTTCTTTAGAGTGGCTCTTCATAGTCTCATCGACAGTCCTCCAATAATAACTCCAGATCACTGCTTCCAGAAATCCTATTTTCCACACACACCTCTGCACACATTTTGCCGTAACTTCAGTTGTAATGCCAACTTCGCCTGCTACCATTTCAAGAAAGTAGCAATTACTTACAGAAAATTTCAATTTTCCAAAATAGTCAAGTCCGTTATAAGCACAGATTTAATTTTTTTGTAAACAGAAAATTGAGATGTCTAAGACTTACATAGTCTTTTATGGTTTCTTCTAAACAGGATATCAAATCTTGCAGTCTCGTGATAGCATCATCTTTTTGCTCTGTGATGTCCATTAGTTCTTGAATCCTTTTATTCTGCGTATTCATTTTCTTAGAAAAGAAAGTAGTTCAGTCAATGCTAAATTCTTGAACTATACAATGCATTTAGAAGCAAGATCAGTTAAGCTGGTACCCCACTACTAAATTCTTGAACTATACAATGCATTTAGAAGCAAGATCAGTTAAGCTGGTACCCCACTACCCCACTGACACGCTGACCACTGTGACGTGGCCCCCATAGTGACGTGGCCAGCACTGACCTGCTGCCCACTGTGACATGGCCACCACAGTGACATGGCCACCACTGACCCACTGACCACTGTGACATGGCCCCCAAAGTGACATGGCCACCACTGACCCGCTGACCACTGTGACATGTACCCCACAGTGACATGGCCAGCACTGACCCGCTGACCACTGTGACATGGCCCCCACAGTGACATGGCCACCAGGAGACCTGCTGCCCACTGTGAATTTGCCCCCATAGTGACGTGGCCACCACTGACCTGCTGCCCACGGTGACATGGCCCCCACAGTGACATGGCCAGCACTGATCTGCTGCCCACTGTGACATGGCCCCCACAGTGACATGGCCACCACTGACCCGCTGACCACTGTGACATGGCCCCCAAAGTGACATGGCCACCACTGACCTGCTGCCCACTGTGACATAGCCCCCAGAGTGACATGGCAACCAGTGGCCTGTTGCTCCTGTGACATGGCCACCACTGACCTGCTGCACATTGTGACATGACATCAAAGTGACATGGCCTCCAGTGACCTGCTCCCCACTGTGGCATGTCCCATACAGTAACATGATCACTACTGACATGCTGCCCACTGTCACATGGCCCCACAGTGACGTGGACACCACTGACCTGCTGCCCACTGTGACTGGCCACCACAGTGACATGGCAACCAGTGGAGTGTTGCTCATTGTGACATGGCCACAATTGATCTGCTGCCCACTGTGACATGACCTCACAGTGACATGGCCACCACTGACCCGCTGCCCACTGTGACATGGCCCCCA
This sequence comes from Strix aluco, assembly GCF_031877795.1. Taxonomy (NCBI): domain Eukaryota; kingdom Metazoa; phylum Chordata; class Aves; order Strigiformes; family Strigidae; genus Strix; species Strix aluco. The sequence continues at coordinate 226,603 of NW_027436536.1, forward strand.
CAGTAACATGGCCACCACTGACCCGCTACCCACTGTGACATGGCCCCCACAGTGACATGGCCCCCATAGTGACATGGCCACCACTGACCTGCTGCCCACTGTGACATAGCCCCCATAATGACATGGCCACCACTGAGCTGCTGCCCACTGTGACATGGCCCCCATAGTGACATGGCCACCACAAAAATGCTGCCCACTGTGACAAGGCCCCCACAGTGACATGGTCACTACTGACATGCTGCCCACTCTGACATACCCCCCACAGTGACATAGCAACCAGTGGCCTCTTGCTCACTGTGACATGGCCACAACTGACCTGCTGCCCACTGTGACATACCCCCCACAGTGACATGGCAACCAGTGGCCTGTTGCTCCTGTGACATGGCCACAACTGATCTGCTGCCCACTGTGACATGACCTCACAGTGACATGGCCACCACTGACCCGCTGACCACTGTGACATGGCCCCCACATTGACAAGGCCACCACTGACCCGCTGACCACTGTGACATGGCCCCCATAGTGACATGGCCACGACTGACCTGCTGCCCACTGTGACATGGCCTCGACAGTGACATGGCCACAACTGACCTGCTGCCCACTGTGACATGGCCCCCATAGTGACATGGCCACCACTGACCTGCTGCCGACTCTGACATAGCCCCCATAGTGACATGGCCACCACTGACCCGCTGACCACTGTGACATGGCCCCCACAGTGACATGGCCACCACTGACCTGCTGCCCACTGTGACATGGCCCCCATAGTGAAATGGCCACCACTGACCTGCTCCCCACTGTGACATGGCCCCCATAGTGACATGGCCACCACTGACCTGCTCCCCACTGTGACATGGCCCATACAGTAACATGATCACTACTGACATGCCGCCCACTGTCACATGGCCCCACAGTGACGTGGCCACCACTGACCTGTTGCCCACTGTGATTGGCCACCACAGTGACATGGCCACCAGTGGACTGTTGCTCATTGTGACATGGCCACCACTGACCTGCTGCCCACTGTGACATGACCTCACAGTGACATGGCCAGCACTGACCTACTGCCCACTGTGACATGGCCCCCATAGTGATATGGCCACAACTGACCTGCTGCCCACTGTGACATAGCCCCCATAATGACATGGCCACCACTTACGTGCTGCCCACTCTGACATCGCCCCCATAGTGACATGGCCACCACTGACCCGCTGCCCACTGTGACATGACCTCACAGTGACATGGCCACCACTGACCTGCTCCCCACTGTGACATAGACCATACAGTAACTTGAGCACTACTGTCATGCTGCCCACTGTCACATGGCCCCACAGTGACGTGGCCACCAGTGACCTGCTGCCCACTGTGACTGGCCACCACAGTGACATGGCCACCAGTGGACTGTTGCTCATTGTGACATGGCCACAAATGATCTGCTGCCCACTGTGACATGACCTCACATTGACATGGCCACCACTGACCCGCTGACCACTGTGACTTGGCCCCCATAGTGACATCGCCACCACTGACCTGCTGCCCACTCTGATATAGCCCCAATAGTGACATGGCCACCACTGACCTACTGCCCACTGTGACATAGCCCCCACAGAGACATGGCAACCAGTGGCCTGTTGCTCACTGTGACATGGCCACCTCTGACCTGCTGCACACTGTGAAATTGCCCCCACAGTGACAAGGCCACCACTGACCTGCTTCACACTGTGACATGACCTCACAGTGACATGGCCACCACTGACCTGCTGCCCACTATGACATGGCCCCCACAGTGACATGGCCACCACTGACCTGCTGCCCACTGTGACATGGGCTACCAGTGGCCTGTTTCTCACTGTGACATGGCCACAACTGATCTGCTACCCACTGTGACATGACCTCACATTGACATGGCCACCACTGAACCGCAGCCCACTGTGATGTAGCCCCCATAGTGACATGGCCACAACTGACATGCTGCCCACTGTGACATAGCCCCGATATTGACATGGCCACCATTGACCTGCTGCCCAGTGTGACATAGCCCCCACAATGACATGGCCAGCACTGACCTGCTGACCACTGTGACATGGCCCCCACAGTGACATGGCCACCACTGACCTGCTTCTCACTGTGACATGACCTCATAGTGACATGGCCACAACTGACCTGCTGCCCAATGTGACATGGCCCCCACAGTGACATGGCCACCACTCACCTGCTGCCCACGGTGACATGGCACCCACTGTGACAAGGCTACCAGTGACCTGCTATCCACTGTGATATAGCCACCACTGTGACATGGGCTACCAGTGGCCTGTTGCTCACTGTGACATGGCCACCACTGACCTGCTGCACACTGTGACATGAGCTAACAGTGACATGGCCACCACTGACCTGCTGCCCACTGTGACATAGCCCCCACGGTGACATGGCAACCAGTGGTCTGTTGCTCACTGTGACATGGCCCCCACAGTGACATGGCCAGCACTGACCTGCTAGCCACTGTGACATAGCCCCGATATTGACATGGCCACCACTGACATGCTGACCACTGTGACATGGCCAACACAGTGACATAGCCACCACTGAACTGCTTCACACTGTGACATGACTTCACAGTGACATGGCCACCACTGACCTGCTGCCATCTGTGACAGAGCCCCCACATTGACATGGCAACGAGTGGCCTGTTGCTCACTGTGACATGGCCACCACTGACCTGCTCCCCACTGTGACATGACCTCACAGTGACATGGCCACCACTGACCTGCTGCCCACTGTGTCATAGCCCCCACATTGACATGGCAACCAGTGGCCTATTGCTCACTGTGACATGGCCAACACTGACCTGCTGCACACTGTGACATGACCTCACAGTGACATGGCCACCATTGACCTGCTGCCCACTGTGACATGGCCCCCACATTGACATGGCCACCACTGACCTGCTCCCCACTGTGACATGACCTCACAGTGACATGGCCACCACTGACCTGCTACCCACTGTGACATGGCCCCCACAGTGATATGGCCACCACTGACCTGCTTCACACTGTGACATGACCTCACAGTGACATGGCCACCACTGACCTGCTGCCCACTGTGACATGGCCCCCACAGTGACATGGCCACCACTGACCTGCTGCCCACTGTGACATGGGTTACCAGTGGCCTGTTTCTCCCTGTGACATGGCCACAACTGATCTGCTACCCACTGTGACATGACCTCACAGTGACATGGCCACCACTGAACCGCAGCCCACTGTGATGTAGCCCCCATAGTGACATGGCCACAAATGACCTGCTGCCCACTGTGACATAGCCCCGATATTGACATGGCCACCATTGACCTGCTGCCCAGTGTGACATAGCCCCCACAGTGGACATGGCCACCACTGACCCGCTGACCACTGTGATGTAGCACCCACAGTGACATGGCCACAACTGACCTGCTTCCCACTGTGACATGTCCTAAAGAGTAATATGATCACCACTGACATGCTGCCCACTGTGACATAGCCCCCACAGTGACATGGCCACCACTGACCCGCTGACCACTGTGATGTAGCACCCACAGTGACATGGCCACCACTGACCCGCTGACCACTGTGATGTAGCACCCACAGTGACATGGCCACCACTGACCTGCTAGCCACTGTGATATAGCCCCCACAGTGACATGGCCACCAGTGACCTGCTACCCACGGTGACATGGCACCCTCTGTGACATGGCCACCACTGACATGCTATCCACTGTGACATAGCCCCCACAGTGACATGGCAACCATTGGCCTGTTGCTCACTGTGACATGGCCACCACTGACTTGCTGCACACTGTGACATATCCCCACAGTGACATGGCCACCAATGACCCGCTGACCACTGTGACTTGGCCCCCATAGTGACATCGCCACCACTGACCTGCTGCCCACTCTGACATAGCCCCCATAGTGACATGGCCACCACTGACCTACTGCCCACTGTGACATAGCCCCCACAGAGACATGGCAACCAGTGGCCTGTTGCTCACTGTGACATGGCCACCTCTGACCTGCTGCACACTGTGAAATTGCCCCCACAGTGACAAGGCCACCACTGACCTGCTTCACACTGTGACATGACCTCACAGTGACATGGCCACCACTGACATGCTGCCCACTGTGACATGGCCCCCACAGTGACATGGCCACCACTGACCTGCTGCCGACTGTGACATGGGCTACCAGTGGCCTGTTTCTCACTGTGACATGGCCACAACTGATCTGCTACCCACTGTGACATGACCTCACATTGACATGGCTACCACTGAACCGCAGCCCACTATGATGTAGCCCCCATAGTGACATGGCCACAACTGACATGCTGCCCACTGTGACATAGCCCCGATATTGACATGGCCACCATTGACCTGCTGCCCAGTGTGACATAGCCCCCACAATGACATGGCCAGCACTGACCTGCTGACCACTGTGACATGGCCCCCACAGTGACATGGCCACCACTGACCTGCTCCCCACTGTGACATGTCCCAAACAGTAACATGATCACCACTGACATGCTGCCCATTGTGACATATCCCCCACAGTGACATGGCCACCACTGACCCGCTGACCACTGTGACATGGCCCCCACAGTGACATGGCCACCACTGACTAGCTTCACACTCTGACATGACCTCACAGTGACATGGCCACCACTGACCTGCTGCCAACTGTGACATGGCCCCCATAGTGACATGGCCACCACTGAACCGCAGCCCACTCTGTTGTAGCCCCAATAGTGACATGGCCACAACTGACCTGCTCCCCACTGTGACATGTCCCAAACAGTAACATGATCACCACTGACCTGCTACCCACTGTGACATAGCCCCCACAGTGACATGGCAACCAGTGGTCTGTTGATCACTGTGACATGGCCCCCACAGTGACATGGCCACCACTGACCTGCTACCCACTGTGACATAGCCCCGATATCGACATGGCCACCACTAACCTGCTGCCCACTGTGACATAGCCCCCACAGTGACATGGCCACCACTGATCTTCTGACCACTGTGACATGGCCCCCACAGTGACATGGCCACCACTGACCTGCTGCCCACTCTGACATGACCTCACAGTGAAATGGCCACCACTGACCTGCTTCACACTGTGACATGACCTCACAGTAAAATGGCCACCACTGACCTGCTGCCCACTGTGACATGGCCCCCACAGTGACATGGCCACCACTGAACTGCTATCCACTGTGACATACCCCGCACTGTGACATGGGCCACCAGTGTCCTGTTTCTCACTGTGACATGGCCACAACTGATCTGCTGCCCACTGTGACATGACCTCACAGTGACATCGCCACCACTGAACCGCAGCCCACTGTGATGTAGCCCCCATAGTGACATGGCCACATCTGACCTGCTCCCCAGTGTGACATGTCCCAAACAGTAACATGATCACCACTGACCTGCTGCCCACTGTGACATAGCCCCCAAGTGACATGGCCACCACTGACCTGCTAGATACTGTGATATAGCCCCCACAGTGACATGGCCACCAATGACCTGATACCCACGGTGACATGGCACCCACTTTGACATGGCCACCAGTGACATGCTATCCACTGTGACATAGCCCCCACAGTGACAGTGCTACCAGTGGCCTGTTGCTCACTGTGACATGGCCACCACTGACGTGCTGCACACTGTGACATGACCTCACAGTGACATGGCCACCACTGACCTGCTCCACACTGTGACATGGCCCATACAGTAACATTATCACTACTGACATGCTGCCCAGTGTCACATGGCCCCACAGTGACGTGGCCACCACTGACCTGCTGCCCACTGTGACTGGCCACCACAGTGACATGGCCACCAGTGGACTGTTGCTCATTGTGACATGGCCACAACAGATCTGCTGCCCACTGTGACATGACCTCAGAGTGACATGGCCACCACTGACCCGCTGACCACTGTGACATGGCCCCCACAGTGACATGGCCACCACTGACCCGCTGACCACTGTGACGTGGCCCCCATAGTACCGTGGCCACCACTGACCTGCTGCCCACTGTGACATGGCCCCCACAGTGACATGGCCAGCACTGACCTGCTGCCCACTGTGACATGGCCCCCACAGTGACATGGCCACCACTGACCCACTGACCACTGTGACATGGCCCCCAAATTGACATGGCAACCAGTGGCCTGTTGCTCACTGTGACATGGCCACCACTGACCTGCTGCACACTGTGACATGACCTCACAGTGACATGGCCACCACTGACCTGCTCCCCACTGTGACATGTCCCATACAGTAACATGATCACTACTGACATGCTGCCCACTGTCACATGGCCCCACAGTGACGTGGCCACCACTGACCTGCTGCCCACTGTGACTGGCCACCACAGTGACATGGCCACCAGTGGACTGTTGCTCATTGTGACATAGCCACAACTGATCTGCTGCCCACTGTGACATGACCTCACAGTGACATGGCCACCACTGACCCGCTGACCACTGTGACATGGCCCCCATAGTGACATGGCCACCACTGACCGGCTGCCCACTGTGACGTGGCCCCCACAGTGACATGGCCAGCACTGACCTGCTGCCCACTGTGCCATGGCCCCCACAGTGACATGGTGTCACGGTCCACTCGGTGGACTCGTGATGATTCGTTTGCTACGATCTCGAAAGTGCAAAATTAAGGTGACCAACACCAAAGGTGATAGCAGTAATCAAACAGTGAAACTTTATTGGGTTGCCTGTGAAGAGTCACGCGATAGTTAGAGATGGGTGAAAGAAAGGAAAAAAAAGTAAAGTTAAGTTTTAGAGAGAAGAGGGAGAGAGGTTATAGCTACCACTGCTGATCTCACGACGTCCTAACGGTCCCGGGTCCAGCTGATGCTGCGTCATCGATCGTCGTGGTCCTTGGTGGGGAAGCTTCCAATTTTCGTTGTCCAGAAGTAATCTTTTATGCTTAGTAACACACCTTGCTCCACCTCTGCCTCAGGGGTCTCCGCCCTTCTCAGAATTAAATTATCATATCTCCACCCCTCTCGAGCAAGGCCATCGCGCGTGCGCGGGGGGGAGTGTCCTAGGTGTGGTCAGTCTCAGAGGCGGGTAACCTTCAACCAGGAGGTGTGTTTTGGTATTATAATGAAGCAAAGTTCATCTGAGGTTCATGATTTCTTCATCGGTGTTATGGCAACAGTCACGATCCATCTTTTTGACAATGGCTATGCAATTACCACTAACTGCTCTGGCTAGGCCCAGGTACCGAACAATAGCACAACACTCTTTGTACTGCACGGCTCAGGCACCAAAGAACAGCACTGCACTGCCTGCACCACACGGTTCAGTACTCAGGAGAACAGCACAGCACTGGCTGTGCCACACAGTTCTGCATTCAGGAGCCTTTGCACCACATTCCATTCCAGGGGTCGGCAGCTGCGCTCCAAACAGGCCGTTGTCGGGTACCTCACTGTCCATGTCCCTGATGACAATGTTGAGACAATGCTGATCTTCTGACCGACTCTTACACATGGCCACCACTGACCCACTGACCACTGTGACACGGCCCCCAAAGTGACATGGCAACCAGTGGCCTGTTGCTCACTGTGACATGGCCACCACTGACCTGCTCCCCACTGTGACATGTCCCATACAGTAACATGATCACTACTGACATGCTGCCCACTGTCACATGGCCCCACAGTGACGTGGCTACCACTGACCTGCTGCCCACTGTGACTGGCCACCACAGTGACATGGCCACCAGTGGACTGTTGCTCATTGTGACATAGCCACAACTGATCTGCTGCCCACTGTGACATGACCTCACAGTGACATGGCCACCACTGACCCGCTGACCACTGTGACATGGCCCCCACAGTGACATGGCCACCACTGACGCGCTGACCACTGTGACATGGCCCCCACAGTGACATGGCCACCACTGACCTGTTGCCCACTGTGACATGGCCCCCATAGTGACGTGGCCACCACTGACCTGCTGCCCACTGTGACATGGCCCCCACAGTGACATGGCCACCACTGACCCACTGACCACTGTGACATGGCCCCCAAAGTGACATGGCAACCAGTGGCCTGTTGCTCACTGTGACATGGCCACCACTGACCTGCTGCACACTGTGACATGACCTCACAGTGACATGGCCACCACTGACCTACTCCCCACTGTGACATGTCCCATACAGTAACATGATCACTACTGACATGCTGCCCACTGTCACATGGCCCCACAGTGACGTGGCCACCACTGACCTGCTGCCCACTGTGACTGGCCACCACAGTGACATGGCCACCAGTGGACTGTTGCTCATTGTGACATGGCCACAACTAATCTGCTGCCCACTGTGACATGACCTCAGAGTGACATGGCCACCACTGACCCGCTGACCACTGTGACATGACCTCAGAGTGACATGGCCACCACTGACCCGCTGACCACTGTGACATGGCCCCCACAGTGACAAGGCCACCACTGACCCGCTGACCACTGTGACATAGCCCCCATAGTGACATGGCCACCACTGACCCGCTGACCACTGTGACATGGCCCCCACAGTGACATGGCCACCACTGACCTGCTGCCCACTGTGACATGGCCCCCATAGTGAAATGGCCACCACTGACCTGCTCCCCACTGTGACATGGCCCCCATAGTGACATGGCCACCACTGACCTGCTCCCCACTGTGACATGGCCCATACAGTAACATGATCACTACTGACATGCCGCCCACTGTCACATGGCCCCACAGTGACGTGGCCACCACTGACCTGTTGCCCACTGTGATTGGCCACCACAGTGACATGGCCACCAGTGGACTGTTGCTCATTGTGACATGGCCACCACTGACCTGCTGCCCACTGTGACATGACCTCACAGTGACATGGCCAGCACTGACCTTCTGCCCACTGTGACATGGCCCCCACAGTGACATGGCCACCACTGACCTGCTGCCCACTGTGACATAGCCCCCATAATGACATGGCCACCACTTACGTGCTGCCCACTCTGACATCGCCCCCATAGTGACATGGCCACCACTGACCCGCTGCCCACTGTGACATGACCTCACAGTGACATGGCCACCACTGACCTGCTCCCCACTGTGACATAGACCATACAGTAACTTGAGCACTACTGTCATGCTGCCCACTGTCACATGGCCCCACAGTGACGTGGCCACCAGTGACCTGCTGCCCACTGTGACTGGCCACCACAGTGACATGGCCACCAGTGGACTGTTGCTCATTGTGACATGGCCACAAATGATCTGCTGCCCACTGTGACATGACCTCACATTGACATGGCCACCACTGACCCGCTGACCACTGTGACTTGGCCCCCATAGTGACATCGCCACCACTGACCTGCTGCCCACTCTGATATAGCCCCCATAGTGACATGGCCACCACTGACCTACTGCCCACTGTGACATAGCCCCCACAGAGACATGGCAACCAGTGGCCTGTTGCTCACTGTGACATGGCCACCTCTGACCTGCTGCACACTGTGAAATTGCCCCCACAGTGACAAGGCCACCACTGACCTGCTTCACACTGTGACATGACCTCACAGTGACATGGCCACCACTGACATGCTGCCCACTATGACATGGCCCCCACAGTGACATGGCCACCACTGACCTGCTGCCCACTGTGACATGGGCTACCAGTGGCCTGTTTCTCACTGTGACATGGCCACAACTGATCTGCTACCCACTGTGACATGACCTCACATTGACATGGCCACCACTGAACCGCAGCCCACTGTGATGTAGCCCCCATAGTGACATGGCCACAACTGACATGCTGCCCACTGTGACATAGCCCCGATATTGACATGGCCACCATTGACCTGCTGCCCAGTGTGACATAGCCCCCACAATGACATGGCCAGCACTGACCTTCTGACCACTGTGTCATGGCCCCCACAGTGACATGGCCACCACTGACCTGCTGCACACTGTGACATGACCTCACAGTGACGTGGCCACCACTGACCTGCTGCCCACTGTGACATGGCCCCCACAGTGACATGGCCACCACTGACCTGCTTCTCACTGTGACATGACCTCATAGTGACATGGCCACAACTGACCTGCTGCCCAATGTGACATGGCCCCCACAGTGACATGGCCACCACTCACCTGCTGCCCACGGTGACATGGCACCCACTGTGACAAGGCTACCAGTGACCTGCTATCCACTGTGATATAGCCACCACTGTGACATGGGCTACCAGTGGCCTGTTGCTCACTGCGACATGGCCACCACTGACCTGCTGCACACTGTGACATGAGCTAACAGTTACATGGCCACCACTGACCTGCTGCCCACTGTGACATAGTCCCCACGGTGACATGGCAACCAGTGGTCTGTTGCTCACTGTGACATGGCCCCCACAGTGACATGGCCAGCACTGACCTGCTAGCCACTGTGACATAGCCCCGATATTGACATGGCCACCACTGACATGCTGACCACTGTGACATGGCCCCCACAGTGACATGGCCACCACTGACCTGCTTCTCACTGTGACATGACCTCATAGTGACATGGCCACAACTGACCTGCTGCCCAATGTGACATGGCCCCCACAGTGACATGGCCACCACTCACCTGCTGCCCACGGTGACATGGCACCCACTGTGACAAGGCCACCAGTGACCTGCTATCCACTGTGATATAGCCCCCACTGTGACATGGGCTACCAGTGGCCTGTTGCTCACTGTGACATGGCCACCACTGACCTGCTGCACACTGTGACATGAGCTAACAGTGACATGGCCACCACTGACCTGCTGCCCACTGTGACATAGCCCCCACGGTGACATGGCAACCAGTGGTCTGTTGCTCACTGTGACATGGCCCCCACAGTGACATGGCCAGCACTGACCTGCTAGCCACTGTGACATAGCCCCGATATTGACATGGCCACCACTGTCCTGCTGCCCACTGTGACATGGCCCCCATAGTGACATGGCCACCACTGACCTGCTGCCGACTCTGACATAGCCCCCATAGTGACATGGCCACCACTGACCCGCTGACCACTGTGACATGGCCCCCACAGTGACATGGCCACCACTGACCTGCTGCCCACTGTGACATGGCCCCCATAGTGAAATGGCCACCACTGACCTGCTCCCCACTGTGACATGGCCCCCATAGTGACATGGCCACCACTGACCTGCTCCCCACTGTGACATGGCCCATACAGTAACATGATCACTACTGACATGCCGCCCACTGTCACATGGCCCCACAGTGACGTGGCCACCACTGACCTGTTGCCCACTGTGATTGGCCACCACAGTGACATGGCCACCAGTGGACTGTTGCTCATTGTGACATGGCCACCACTGACCTGCTGCCCACTGTGACATGACCTCACAGTGACATGGCCAGCACTGACCTACTGCCCACTGTGACATGGCCCCCATAGTGATATGGCCACCACTGACCTGCTGCCCACTGTGACATAGCCCCCATAATGACATGGCCACCACTTGCGTGCTGCCCACTCTGACATCGCCCCCATAGTGACATGGCCACCACTGACCCGCTGCCCACTGTGACAGGGCCCCCACAGTGACATGGCAACCAGTGGCCTGTTGCTCACTGTTACATGGCCACCACTGACCTGCTGCACACTGTGACATGACCTCACAGTGACATGGCCACCACTGACCTGCTCCCCACTGTGACATGGACCATACAGTAACTTGAGCACTACTGTCATACTGCCCACTGTCACATGGCCCCACAGTGACGTGGCCACCAGTGACCTGCTGCCCACTGTGACTGGCCACCACAGTGACATGGCCACCAGTGGACTGTTGCTCATTGTGACATGGCCACAAATGATCTGCTGACCACTGTGACATGACCTCACATTGACATGGCCACCACTGAACCGCAGCCCACTGTGATGTAGCCCCCATAGTGACATGGCCACAACTGACATGCTGCCCACTGTGACATAGCCCCGATATTGACATGGCCACCATTGACCTGCTGCCCAGTGTGACATAGCCCCCACAATGACATGGCCAGCACTGACCTGCTGACCACTGTGACATGGCCCCCACAGTGACATGGCCACCACTGACCTGCTTCTCACTGTGACATGACCTCATAGTGACATGGCCACAACTGACCTGCTGCCCAATGTGACATGGCCCCCACAGTGACATGGCCACCACTCACCTGCTGCCCACGGTGACATGGCACCCACTGTGACAAGGCTACCAGTGACCTGCTATCCACTGTGATATAGCCCCCACTGTGACATGGGCTACCAGTGGCCTGTTGCTCACTGTGACATGGCCACCACTGACCTGCTGCACACTGTGACATGAGCTAACAGTGACATGGCCACCACTGACCTGCTGCCCACTGTGACATAGCCCCCACGGTGACATGGCAACCAGTGGTCTGTTGCTCACTGTGACATGGCCCCCACAGTGACATGGCCAGCACTGACCTGCTAGCCACTGTGACATAGCCCCGATATTGACATGGCCACCACTGTCCTGCTGCCCACTGTGACATGGCCCCCATAGTGACATGGCCACCACTGACCTGCTGCCGACTCTGACATAGCCCCCATAGTGACATGGCCACCACTGACCCGCTGACCACTGTGACATGGCCCCCACAGTGACATGGCCACCACTGACCTGCTGCCCACTGTGACATGGCCCCCATAGTGAAATGGCCACCACTGACCTGCTCCCCACTGTGACATGGCCCCCATAGTGACATGGCCACCACTGACCTGCTCCCCACTGTGACATGGCCCATACAGTAACATGATCACTACTGACATGCCGCCCACTGTCACATGGCCCCACAGTGACGTGGCCACCACTGACCTGTTGCCCACTGTGATTGGCCACCACAGTGACATGGCCACCAGTGGACTGTTGCTCATTGTGACATGGCCACCACTGACCTGCTGCCCACTGTGACATGACCTCACAGTGACATGGCCAGCACTGACCTACTGCCCACTGTGACATGGCCCCCATAGTGATATGGCCACCACTGACCTGCTGCCCACTGTGACATAGCCCCCATAATGACATGGCCACCACTTGCGTGCTGCCCACTCTGACATCGCCCCCATAGTGACATGGCCACCACTGACCCGCTGCCCACTGTGACAGGGCCCCCACAGTGACATGGCAACCAGTGGCCTGTTGCTCACTGTTACATGGCCACCACTGACCTGCTGCACACTGTGACATGACCTCACAGTGACATGGCCACCACTGACCTGCTCCCCACTGTGACATGGACCATACAGTAACTTGAGCACTACTGTCATACTGCCCACTGTCACATGGCCCCACAGTGACGTGGCCACCAGTGACCTGCTGCCCACTGTGACTGGCCACCACAGTGACATGGCCACCAGTGGACTGTTGCTCATTGTGACATGGCCACAAATGATCTGCTGACCACTGTGACATGACCTCAGAGTGACATGGCCACCACTGACCCGCTGACCACTGTGACTTGGCCCCCATAGTGACATCGCCACCACTGACCTGCTGCCCACTCTGATATAGCCCCAATAGTGACATGGCCACCACTGACCTACTGCCCACTGTGACATAGCCCCCACAGAGACATGGCAACCAGTGGCCTGTTGCTCACTGTGACATGGCCACCTCTGACCTGCTGCACACTGTGAAATTGCCCCCACAGTGACAAGGCCACCACTGACCTGCTTCACACTGTGACATGACCTCACAGTGACATGGCCACCACTGACATGCTGCCCACTATGACATGGCCCCCACAGTGACATGGCCACCACTGACCTGCTGCCCACTGTGACATGGGCTACCAGTGGTCTGTTTCTCACTGTGACATGGCCACAACTGATCTGCTACCCACTGTGACATGACCTCACATTGACATGGCCACCACTGAACCGCAGCCCACTGTGATGTAGCCCCCATAGTGACATGGCCACAACTGACATGCTGCCCACTGTGACATAGCCCCGATATTGACATGGCCACCATTGACCTGCTGCCCACTGTGACATAGCCCCCACAATGACATGGCCAGCACTGACCTGCTGACCACTGTGTCATGGCCCCCACAGTGACATGGCCACCACTGACATGCTGCACACTGTGACATGACCTCACAGTGACGTGGCCACCACTGACCTGCTGCCCACTGTGACATGGCCCCCACAGTGACATGGCCACCACTGACCTGCTTCTCACTGTGACATGACCTCATAGTGACATGGCCACAACTGACCTGCTGCCCAATGTGACATGGCCCCCACAGTGACATGGCCACCACTCACCTGCTGCCCACGGTGACATGGCACCCACTGTGACAAGGCTACCAGTGACCTGCTATCCACTGTGATATAGCCACCACTGTGACATGGGCTACCAGTGGCCTGTTGCTCACTGTGACATGGCCACCACTGACCTGCTGCACACTGTGACATGAGCTAACAGTGACATGGCCACCACTGACCTGCTGCCCACTGTGACATAGCCCCCACGGTGACATGGCAACCAGTGGTCTGTTGCTCACTGTGACATGGCCCCCACAGTGACATGGCCAGCACTGACCTGCTAGCCACTGTGACATAGCCCCGATATTGACATGGCCACCACTGACATGCTGACCACTGTGACATGGCCAACACAGTGACATAGCCACCACTGAACTGCTTCACACTGTGACATGACTTCACAGTGACATGGCCACCACTGACCTGCTGCCATCTGTGACATGGCCCCCACAGTGACATGGCCACCACTGACCTGCTGCCCACTGTGACATGGGTTACCAGTGGCCTGTTTCTCCCTGTGACATGGCCACAACTGATCTGCTACCCACTGTGACATGACCTCACAGTGACATGGCCACCACTGAACCGCAGCCCACTGTGATGTAGCCCCCATAGTGACATGGCCACAACTGACCTGCTGCCCACTGTGACATAGCCCCGATATTGACATGGCCACCATTGACCTGCTGCCCAGTGTGACATAGCCCCCACAGTGGACATGGCCACCACTGACCCGCTGACCACTGTGATGTAGCACCCACAGTGACATGGCCACAACTGACCTGCTTCCCACTGTGACATGTCCCAAAGAGTAATATGATCACCACTGACATGCTGCCCACTGTGACATAGCCCCCACAGTGACATGGCCACCACTGACCCGCTGACCACTGTGATGTAGCACCCACAGTGACATGGCCACCACTGACCCGCTGACCACTGTGATGTAGCACCCACAGTGACATGGCCACCACTGACCTGCTAGCCACTGTGATATAGCCCCCACAGTAACATGGCCACCAGTGACCTGCTACCCACGGTGACATGGCACCCTCTGTGACATGGCCACCACTGACATGCTATCCACTGTGATATAGCCCCCACAGTGACATGGCAACCATTGGCCTGTTGCTCACTGTGACATGGCCACCACTGACCTGCTGCACACTGTGACATATCCCCACAGTGACATGGCCACCAATGACCCGCTGACCACTGTGACTTGGCCCCCATAGTGACATCGCCACCACTGACCTGCTGCCCACTCTGACATAGCCCCCATAGTGACATGGCCACCACTGAACCGCAGCCCACTCTGTTGTAGCCCCAATAGTGACATGGCCACCACTGACCTGCTTCACACTGTGACATGACCTCACAGTGACATGGCCACCACTGACATGCTGCCCACTATGACATGGCCCCCACAGTGACATGGCCACCACTGACCTGCTGCCCACTGTGACATGGGCTACCAGTGGCCTGTTTCTCACTGTGACATGGCCACAACTGATCTGCTACCCACTGTGACATGACCTCACATTGACATGGCTACCACTGAACCGCAGCCCACTGTGATGTAGCCCCCATAGTGACATGGCCACAACTGACATGCTGCCCACTGTGACATAGCCCCGATATTGACATGGCCACCATTGACCTGCTGCCCAGTGTGACATAGCCCCCAAAATGACATGGCCAGCACTGACCTGCTGACCACTGTGACATGGCCCCCACAGTGACATGGCCACCACTGACCTGCTCCCCACTGTGACATGTCCCAAACAGTAACATGATCACCACTGACATGCTGCCCATTGTGACATATCCCCCACAGTGACATGGCCACCACTGACCCGCTGACCACTGTGACATGGCCCCCACAGTGACATGGCCACCACTGACTAGCTTCACACTCTGACATGACCTCACAGTGACATGGCCACCACTGACCTGCTGCCAACTGTGACATGGCCCCCATAGTGACATGGCCACCACTGAACCGCAGCCCACTCTGTTGTAGCCCCAATAGTGACATGGCCACAACTGACCTGCTCCCCACTGTGACATGTCCCAAACAGTAACATGATCACCACTGACCTGCTACCCACTGTGACATAGCCCCCACAGTGACATGGCAACCAGTGGTCTGTTGATCACTGTGACATGGCCCCCACAGTGACATGGCCACCACTGACCTGCTACCCACTGTGACATAGCCCCGATATCGACATGGCCACCACTAACCTGCTGCCCACTGTGACATAGCCCCCACAGTGACATGGCCACCACTGACCTTCTGACCACTGTGACATGGCCCCCACAGTGAAATGGCCACCACTGACCTGCTTCACACTGTGACATGACCTCACAGTGAAATGGCCACCACTGACCTGCTGCCCACTGTGACATGACCCCCACAGTGACATGGCCACCACTGAACTGCTATCCACTGTGACATACCCCGCACTGTGACATGGGCCACCAGTGTCCTGTTTCTCACTGTGACATGGCCACAACTGATCTGCTGCCCACTGTGACATGACCTCACAGTGACATCGCCACCACTGAACCGCAGCCCACTGTGATGTAGCCCCCATAGTGACATGGCCACATCTGACCTGCTCCCCACTGTGACATGTCCCAAACAGTAACATGATCACCACTGACCTGCTGCCCACTGTGACATAGCCCCCAAGTGACATGGCCACCACTGACCTGCTAGATACTGTGATATAGCCCCCACAGTGACATGGCCACCAATGACCTGATACCCACGGTGACATGGCACCCACTTTGACATGGCCACCAGTGACATGCTATCCACTGTGACATAGCCCCCACAGTGACATTGCTACCAGTGGCCTGTTGCTCACTGTGACATGGCCACCACTGACGTGCTGCACACTGTGACATGACCTCACAGTGACATGGCCACCACTGACCTGCTCCACACTGTGACATGGCCCATACAGTAACATTATCACTACTGACATGCTGCCCAGTGTCACATGGCCCCACAGTGACGTGGCCACCACTGACCTGCTGCCCACTGTGACTGGCCACCACAGTGACATGGCCACCAGTGGACTGTTGCTCATTGTGACATGGCCACAACAGATCTGCTGCCCACTGTGACATGACCTCAGAGTGACATGGCCACCACTGACCCGCTGACCACTGTGACATGGCCCCCACAGTGACATGGCCACCACTGACCCGCTGACCACTGTGACGTGGCCCCCGTAGTGACGTGGCCACCACTGACCTGCTGCCCACTGTGACATGGCCCCCACAGTGACATGGCCAGCACTGACCTGCTGCCCACTGTGACATGGCCCCCACAGTGACATGGCCACCACTGACCCACTGACCACTGTGACATGGCCCCCAAAGTGACATGGCAACCAGTGGCCTGTTGCTCACTGTGACATGGCCACCACTGACCTGCTGCACACTGTGACATGACCTCACAGTGACATGGCCACCACTGACCTGCTCCCCACTGTGACATAGACCATACAGTAACTTGAGCACTACTGTCATGCTGCCCACTGTCACATGGCCCCACAGTGACGTGGCCACCAGTGACCTGCTGCCCACTATGACTGGCCACCACAGTGACATGGCCACCAGTGGACTGTTGCTCATTGTGACATGGCCACAAATGATCTGCTGCCCACTGTGACATGACCTCACATTGACATGGCCACCACTGACCCGCTGACCACTGTGACTTGGCCCCCATAGTGCCATCGCCACCACTGACCTGCTGCCCACTCTGATATAGCCCCAATAGTGACATGGCCACCACTGACCTACTGCCCACTGTGACATAGCCCCCACAGAGACATGGCAACCAGTGGCCTGTTGCTCACTGTGACATGGCCACCTCTGACCTGCTGCACACTGTGAAATTGCCCCCACAGTGACAAGGCCACCACTGACCTGCTTCACACTGTGACATGACCTCACAGTGACATGGCCACCACTGACATGCTGCCCACTGTGACATGGCCCCCACAGTGACATGGCCACCACTGACCTGCTGCCCACTGTGACATGGGCTACCAGTGGCCTGTTTCTCACTGTGACATGGCCACAACTGATCTGCTACCCACTGTGACATGACCTCACATTGACATGGCCACCACTGAACCGCAGCCCACTGTGATGTAGCCCCCATAGTGACATGTCCACAACTGACATGCTGCCCACTGTGACATAGCCCCGATATTGACATGGCCACCATTGACCTGCTGCCCAGTGTGACATAGCCCCCACAATGACATGGCCAGCACTGACCTGCTGACCACTGTGACATGGCCCCCACAGTGACATGGCCACCACTGACCTGCTTCTCACTGTGACATGACCTCATAGTGACATGGCCACAACTGACCTGCTGCCCAATGTGACATGGCCCCCACAGTGACATGGCCACCACTCACCTGCTGCCCACGGTGACATGGCACCCACTGTGACAAGGCTACCAGTGACCTGCTATCCACTGTGATATAGCCACCACTGTGACATGGGCTACCAGTGGCCTGTTGCTCACAGTGACATGGCCACCACTGACCTGCTGCCCACTGTGACATGGCCCCCACATTGACATGGCCACCACTGACCTGCTCCCCACTGTGACATGACCTCACAGTGACATGGCCACCACTGACCTGCTACCCACTGTGACATGGCCCCCACAGTGATATGGCCACCACTGACCTGCTTCACACTGTGACATGACCTCACAGTGACATGGCCACCACTGACCTGCTGCCCACTGTGACATGGCCCCCACAGTGACATGGCCACCACTGACCTGCTGCCCACTGTGACATGGGTTACCAGTGGCCTGTTTCTCCCTGTGACATGGCCACAACTGATCTGCTACCCACTGTGACATGACCTCACAGTGACATGGCCACCACTGAACCGCAGCCCACTGTGATGTAGCCCCCATAGTGACATGGCCACAACTGACCTGCTGCCCACTGTGACATAGCCCCGATATTGACATGGCCACCATTGACCTGCTGCCCAGTGTGACATAGCCCCCACAGTGGACATGGCCACCACTGACCCGCTGACCACTGTGATGTAGCACCCACAGTGGACATGGCCACAACTGACCTGCTTCCCACTGTGACATGTCCCAAAGAGTAATATGATCACCACTGACATGCTGCCCACTGTGACATAGCCCCCACAGTGACATGGCCACCACTGACCCGCTGACCACTGTGATGTAGCACCCACAGTGACATGGCCACCACTGACGCGCTGACCACTGTGATGTAGCACCCACAGTGACATGGCCACCACTGACCTGCTAGCCACTGTGATATAGCCCCCACAGTGACATGGCCACCAGTGACCTGCTACCCACGGTGACATGGCACCCTCTGTGACATGGCCACCACTGACATGCTATCCACTGTGACATAGCCCCCACAGTGACATGGCAACCATTGGCCTGTTGCTCACTGTGACATGGCCACCACTGACCTGCTGCACACTGTGACATATCCCCACAGTGACATGGCCACCAATGACCCGCTGACCACTGTGACTTGGCCCCCATAGTGACATCGCCACCACTGACCTGCTGCCCACTCTGACATAGCCCCCATAGTGACATGGCCACCACTGACCTACTGCCCACTGTGACATAGCCCCCACAGAGACATGGCAACCAGTGGCCTGTTGCTCACTGTGACATGGCCACCTCTGACCTGCTGCACACTGTGAAATTGCCCCCACAGTGACAAGGCCACCACTGACCTGCTTCACACTGTGACATGACCTCACAGTGACATGGCCACCACTGACATGCTGCCCACTGTGACATGGCCCCCACAGTGACATGGCCACCACTGACCTGCTGCCCACTGTGACATGGGCTACCAGTGGCCTGTTTCTCACTGTGACATGGCCACAACTGATCTGCTACCCACTGTGACATGACCTCACATTGACATGGCTACCACTGAACCGCAGCCCACTGTGATGTAGCCCCCATAGTGACATGGCCACAACTGACATGCTGCCCACTGTGACATAGCCCCGATATTGACATGGCCACCATTGACCTGCTGCCCAGTGTGACATAGCCCCCACAATGACATGGCCAGCACTGACCTGCTGACCACTGTGACATGGCCCCCACAGTGACATGGCCACCACTGACCTGCTCCCCACTGTGACATGTCCCAAACAGTAACATGATCACCACTGACATGCTGCCCATTGTGACATATCCCCCACAGTGACATGGCCACCACTGACCCGCTGACCACTGTGACATGGCCCCCACAGTGACATGGCCACCACTGACTAGCTTCACACTCTGACATGACCTCACAGTGACATGGCCACCACTGACCTGCTGCCAACTGTGACATGGCCCCCATAGTGACATGGCCACCACTGAACCGCAGCCCACTCTGTTGTAGCCCCAATAGTGACATGGCCACAACTGACCTGCTCCCCACTGTGACATGTCCCAAACAGTAACATGATCACCACTGACCTGCTACCCACTGTGACATAGCCCCCACAGTGACATGGCAACCAGTGGTCTGTTGATCACTGTGACATGGCCCCCACAGTGACATGGCCACCACTGACCTGCTACCCACTGTGACATAGCCCCGATATCGACATGGCCACCACTAACCTGCTGCCCACTGTGACATAGCCCCCACAGTGACATGGCCACCACTGACCTTCTGACCACTGTGACATGGCCCCCTCAGTGACATGGCCACCACTGACCTGCTGCCCACTCTGACATGACCTCACAGTGAAATGGCCACCACTGACCTGCTTCACACTGTGACATGACCTCACAGTGACATGGCCACCACTGACCTGCTGCCCACTGTGACATGGCCCCCACAGTGACATGGCCACCACTGAACTGCTATCCACTGTGACATACCCCGCACTGTGACATGGGCCACCAGTGTCCTGTTTCTCACTGTGACATGGCCACAACTGATCTGCTGCCCACTGTGACATGACCTCACAGTGACATCGCCACCACTGAACCGCAGCCCACTGTGATGTAGCCCCCATAGTGACATGGCCACATCTGACCTGCTCCCCACTGTGACATTTCCCAAACAGTAACATGATCACCACTGACCTGCTGCCCACTGTGACATAGCCCCCAAGTGACATGGCCACCACTGACCTGCTAGATACTGTGATATAGCCCCCACAGTGACATGGCCACCAATGACCTGATACCCACGGTGACATGGCACCCACTTTGACATGGCCACCAGTGACATGCTATCCACTGTGACATAGCCCCCACAGTGACATTGCTACCAGTGGCCTGTTGCTCACTGTGACATGGCCACCACTGACGTGCTGCACACTGTGACATGACCTCACAGTGACATGGCCACCACTGACCTGCTCCACACTGTGACATGGCCCATACAGTAACATTATCACTACTGACATGCTGCCCAGTGTCACATGGCCCCACAGTGACGTGGCCACCACTGACCTGCTGCCCACTGTGACTGGCCACCACAGTGACATGGCCACCAGTGGACTGTTGCTCAGTGTGACATGGCCACAACAGATCTGCTGCCCACTGTGACATGACCTCAGAGTGACATGGCCACCACTGACCCGCTGACCACTGTGACATGGCCCCCACAGTGACATGGCCACCACTGACCCGCTGACCACTGTGACGTGGCCCCCATAGTGACGTGGCCACCACTGACCTGCTGCCCACTGTGACATGGCCCCCACAGTGACGTGGCCAGCACTGACCTGCTGCCCACTGTGACATGGCCCCCACAGTGACATGGCCACCACTGACCCACTGACCACTGTGACATGGCCCCCAAAGTGACATGGCAACCAGTGGCCTGTTGCTCACTGTGACATGGCCACCACTGACCTGCTGCACACTGTGACATGACCTCACAGTGACATGGCCACCACTGACCTGCTCCCCACTGTGACATGTCCCATACAGTAACATGATCACTACTGACATGCTGCCCACTGTCACATGGCCCCACAGTGACGTGGCCACCACTGACCTGCTGCCCACTGTGACTGGCCACCACAGTGACATGGCCACCAGTGGACTGTTGCTCATTGTGACATAGCCACAACTGATCTGCTGCCCACTGTGACATGACCTCACAGTGACATGGCCACCACTGACCCGCTGACCACTGTGACATGGCCCCCACAGTGACATGGCCACCACTGACCCGCTGCCCACTGTGACATGGCCCCCATAGTGACATGGCCACCACTGACCGGCTGCCCACTGTGACGTGGCCCCCTTAGTGACGTGGCCACCACTGACCTGCTGCCCACTGTGACATGGCCCCCACAGTGACATGGCCAGCACTGACCTGCTGCCCACTGTGACATGGCCCCCACAGTGACATGGTGTCACGGTCCACTCGGTGGACTCGTGATGATTCGTTTGCTACGATCTCGAAAGTGCAAAATTAAGGTGACCAACACCAAAGGGGATAGCAGTAATCAAACAGTGAAACTTTATTGGGTTGCCTGTGAAGAGTCACGCGATAGTTAGAGATGGGTGAAAGAAAGGAAAAAAAAGTAAAGTTAAGTTTTAGAGAGAAGAGGGAGAGAGGTTATAGCTACCACTGCTGATCTCACGACGTCCTAACGGTCCCGGGTCCAGCTGATGCTGCGTCGTCGATCGTCGTGGTCCTTGGTGGGGAAGCTTCCAATTTTCGTTGTCCAGAAGTAATCTTTTATGCTTAGTAACACACCTTGCTCCACCTCTGCCTCAGGGGTCTCCGCCCTTCTCAGAATTAAATTATCATATCTCCACCCCTCTCGAGCAAGGCCATCGCGCGTGCGCGGGGGGGAGTGTCCTAGGTGTGGTCAGTCTCAGAGGCGGGTAACCTTCAACCAGGAGGTGTGTTTTGGTATTATAATGAAGCAAAGTTCATCTGAGGTTCATGATTTCTTCATCGGTGTTATGGCAACAGTCACGATCCATCTTTTTGACAATGGCTATGCAATTACCACTAACTGCTCTGGCTAGGCCCAGGTACCGAACAATAGCACAACACTCTTTGTACTGCACGGCTCAGACACCAAAGAACAGCACTGCACTGCCTGCACCACACGGTTCAGTACTCAGGAGAACAGCACAGCACTGGCTGTGCCACACAGTTCTGCATTCAGGAGCCTTTGCACCACATTCCATTCCAGGGGTCGGCAGCTGCGCTCCAAACAGGCCGTTGTCGGGTACCTCACTGTCCATGTCCCTGATGACAATGTTGAGACAATGCTGATCTTCTGACCGACTCTTACACATGGCCACCACTGACCCACTGACCACTGTGACACGGCCCCCAAAGTGACATGGCAACCAGTGGCCTGTTGCTCACTGTGACATGGCCACCACTGACCTGCTCCCCACTGTGACATGTCCCATACAGTAACATGATCACTACTGACATGCTGCCCACTGTCACATGGCCCCACAGTGACGTGGCTACCACTGACCTGCTGCCCACTGTGACTGGCCACCACAGTGACATGGCCACCAGTGGACTGTTGCTCATTGTGACATGGCCACAACTGATCTGCTGCCCACTGTGACATGACCTCACAGTGACATGGCCACCACTGACCCGCTGACCACTGTGACATGGCCCCCACAGTGACATGGCCACCACTGACGCGCTGACCACTGTGACATGGCCCCCACAGTGATATGGCCACCACTGACCTGTTGCCCACTGTGACATGGCCCCCATAGTGACGTGGCCACCACTGACCTGCTGCCCACTGTGACATGGCCCCCACAGTGACATGGCCAGCACTGACCTGCTGCCCACTGTGACATGGCCCCCACAGTGACATGGCCACCACTGACCCACTGACCACTGTGACATGGCCCCCAAAGTGACATGGCAACCAGTGGCCTGTTGCTCACTGTGACATGGCCACCACTGACCTGCTGCACACTGTGACATGACCTCACAGTGACATGGCCACCACTGACCTACTCCCCACTGTGACATGTCCCATACAGTAACATGATCACTACTGACATGCTGCCCACTGTCACATGGCCCCACAGTGACGTGGCCACCACTGACCTGCTGCCCACTGTGACTGGCCACCACAGTGACATGGCCACCAGTGGACTGTTGCTCATTGTGACATGGCCACAACTAATCTGCTGCCCACTGTGACATGACCTCAGAGTGACATGGCCACCACTGACCCGCTCGACCACTGTGACATGACCTCAGAGTGACATGGCCACCACTGACCCGCTGACCACTGTGACATGGCCCCCACAGTGACAAGGCCACCACTGACCCGCTGACCACTGTGACATAGCCCCCATAGTGACATGGCCACCACTGACCCGCTGACCACTGTGACATGGCCCCCACAGTGACATGGCCACCACTGACCTGCTGCCCACTGTGACATGGCCCCCATAGTGAAATGGCCACCACTGACCTGCTCCCCACTGTGACATGGCCCCCATAGTGACATGGCCACCACTGACCTGCTCCCCACTGTGACATGGCCCATACAGTAACATGATCACTACTGACATGCCGCCCACTGTCACATGGCCCCACAGTGACGTGGCCACCACTGACCTGTTGCCCACTGTGATTGGCCACCACAGTGACATGGCCACCAGTGGACTGTTGCTCATTGTGACATGGCCACCACTGACCTGCTGCCCACTGTGACATGACCTCACAGTGACATGGCCAGCACTGACCTACTGCCCACTGTGACATGGCCCCCATAGTGATATGGCCACCACTGACCTGCTGCCCACTGTGACATAGCCCCCATAATGACATGGCCACCACTTACGTGCTGCCCACTCTGACATCGCCCCCATAGTGACATGGCCACCACTGACCCGCTGCCCACTGTGACATGACCTCACAGTGACATGGCCACCACTGACCTGCTCCCCACTGTGACATAGACCATACAGTAACTTGAGCACTACTGTCATGCTGCCCACTGTCACATGGCCCCACAGTGACGTGGCCACCAGTGACCTGCTGCCCACTGTGACTGGCCACCACAGTGACATGGCCACCAGTGGACTGTTGCTCATTGTGACATGGCCACAAATGATCTGCTGCCCACTGTGACATGACCTCACATTGACATGGCCACCACTGACCCGCTGACCACTGTGAATTGGCCCCCATAGTGACATCGCCACCACTGACCTGCTGCCCACTCTGATATAGCCCCAATAGTGACATGGCCACCACTGACCTACTGCCCACTGTGACATAGCCCCCACAGAGACATGGCAACCAGTGGCCTGTTGCTCACTGTGACATGGCCACCTCTGACCTGCTGCACACTGTGAAATTGCCCCCACAGTGACAAGGCCACCACTGACCTGCTTCACACTGTGACATGACCTCACAGTGACATGGCCACCACTGACATGCTGCCCACTATGACATGGCCCCCACAGTGACATGGCCACCACTGACCTGCTGCCCACTGTGACATGGGCTACCAGTGGCCTGTTTCTCACTGTGACATGGCCACAACTGATCTGCTACCCACTGTGACATGACCTCACATTGACATGGCCACCACTGAACCGCAGCCCACTGTGATGTAGCCCCCATAGTGACATGGCCACAACTGACATGCTGCCCACTGTGACATAGCCCCGATATTGACATGGCCACCATTGACCTGCTGCCCAGTGTGACATAGCCCCCACAATGACATGGCCAGCACTGACCTGCTGACCACTGTGTCATGGCCCCCACAGTGACATGGCCACCACTGACCTGCTGCACACTGTGACATGGCCCCCACAGTGACATGGCCACCACTGACCTGCTTCTCACTGTGACATGACCTCATAGTGACATGGCCACAACTGACCTGCTGCCCAATGTGACATGGCCCCCACAGTGACATGGCCACCACTCACCTGCTGCCCACGGTGACATGGCACCCACTGTGACAAGGCTACCAGTGACCTGCTATCCACTGTGATATAGCCACCACTGTGACATGGGCTACCAGTGGCCTGTTGCTCACTGTGACATGGCCACCACTGACCTGCTGCACACTGTGACATGAGCTAACAGTGACATGGCCACCACTGACCTGCTGCCCACTGTGACATAGTCCCCACGGTGACATGGCAACCAGTGGTCTGTTGCTCACTGTGACATGGCCCCCACAGTGACATGGCCAGCACTGACCTGCTAGCCACTGTGACATAGCCCCGATATTGACATGGCCACCACTGACATGCTGACCACTGTGACATGGCCCCCACAGTGACATGGCCACCACTGACCTGCTGCCCACTGTGACATGGGCTACCAGTGGCCTGTTTCTCACTGTGACATGGCCACAACTGATCTGCTACCCACTGTGACATGACCTCACATTGACATGGCCACCACTGAACCGCAGCCCACTGTGATGTAGCCCCCATAGTGACATGGCCACAACTGACATGCTGCCCACTGTGACATAGCCCCGATATTGACATGGCCACCATTGACCTGCTGCCCAGTGTGACATAGCCCCCACAATGACATGGCCAGCACTGACCTGCTGACCACTGTGACATGACCTCATAGTGACATGGCCACAACTGACCTGCTGCCCAATGTGACATGGCCCCCACAGTGACATGGCCACCACACACCTGCTGCCCACGGTGACATGGCACCCACTGTGACAAGGCTACCAGTGACCTGCTATCCACTGTGATATAGCCCCCACTGTGACATGGGCTACCAGTGGCCTGTTGCTCACTGTGACATGGCCACCACTGACCTGCTGCACACTGTGACATGAGCTAACAGTGACATGGCCACCACTGACCTGCTGCCCACTGTGATATAGCCCCCACGGTGACATGGCAACCAGTGGTCTGTTGCTCACTGTGACATGGCCCCCACAGTGACATGGCCAGCACTGACCTGCTAGCCACTGTGACATAGCCCCGATATTGACATGGCCACCACTGACCTGCTGCCCACTGTGACATGGCCCCCATAGTGACATGGCCACCACTGACCTGCTGCCGACTCTGACATAGCCCCCATAGTGACATGGCCACCACTGACCCGCTGACCACTGTGACATGGCCCCCACAGTGACATGGCCACCACTGACCTGCTGCCCACTGTGACATGGCCCCTATAGTGAAATGGCCACCACTGACCTGCTGCACACTGTGACATGACCTCACAGTGACGTGGCCACCACTGACCTGCTGCCCACTGTGACATGGCCCCCACAGTGACATGGCCACCACTGACCTGCTTCTCACTGTGACATGACCTCATAGTGACATGGCCACAACTGACCTGCTGCCCAATGTGACATGGCCCCCACAGTGACATGGCCACCACTCACCTGCTGCCCACGGTGACATGGCACCCACTGTGACAAGGCTACCAGTGACCTGCTATCCACTGTGATATAGCCACCACTGTGACATGGGCTACCAGTGGCCTGTTGCTCACTGTGACATGGCCACCACTGACCTGCTGCACACTGTGACATGAGCTAACAGTGACATGGCCACCACTGACCTGCTGCCCACTGTGACATAGCCCCCACGGTGACATGGCAACCAGTGGTCTGTTGCTCACTGTGACATGGCCCCCACAGTGACATGGCCAGCACTGACCTGCTAGCCACTGTGACATAGCCCCGATATTGACATGGCCACCACTGACATGCTGACCACTGTGACATGGCCAACACAGTGACATAGACACCACTGAACTGCTTCACACTGTGACATGACTTCACAGTGACATGGCCACCACTGACCTGCTGCCATCTGTGACAGAGCCCCCACATTGACATGGCAACGAGTGGCCTGTTGCTCACTGTGACATGGCCACCACTGACCTGCTCCCCACTGTGACATGACCTCACAGTGACATGGCCACCACTGACCTGCTGCCCACTGTGTCATAGCCCCCACATTGACATGGCAACCAGTGGCCTATTGCTCACTGTGACATGGCCAACACTGACCTGCTGCACACTGTGACATGACCTCACAGTGACATGGCCACCACTGACCTGCTGCCCACTGTGACATGGCCCCCACATTGACATGGCCACCACTGACCTGCTCCCCACTGTGACATGACCTCACAGTGACATGGCCACCACTGACCTGCTACCCACTGTGACATGGCCCCCACAGTGATATGGCCACCACTGACCTGCTTTACACTGTGACATGACCTCACAGTGACATGGCCACCACTGACCTGCTGCCCACTGTGACATGGCCCCCACAGTGACATGGCCACCACTGACCTGCTGCCCACTGTGACATGGGTTACCAGTGGCCTGTTTCTCCCTGTGACATGGCCACAACTGATCTGCTACCCACTGTGACATGACCTCACAGTGACATGGCCACCACTGAACCGCAGCCCACTGTGATGTAGCCCCCATAGTGACATGGCCGCAACTGACCTGCTGCCCACTGTGACATAGCCCCGATATTGACATGGCCACCATTGACCTGCTGCCCAGTGTGACATAGCCCCCACAGTGGACATGGCCACCACTGACCCGCTGACCACTGTGATGTAGCACCCACAGTGACATGGCCACAACTGACCTGCTTCCCACTGTGACATGTCCCAAAGAGTAATATGATCACCACTGACATGCTGCCCACTGTGACATAGCCCCCACAGTGACATGGCCACCACTGACCCGCTGACCACTGTGATGTAGCACCCACAGTGACATGGCCACCACTGACCCGCTGACCACTGTGATGTAGCACCCACAGTGACATGGCCACCACTGACCTGCTAGCCACTGTGATATAGCCCCCACAGTGACATGGCCACCAGTGACCTGCTACCCACGGTGACATGGCACCCTCTGTGAGATGGCCACCACTGACATGCTATCCACTGTGACATAGCCCCCACAGTGACATGGCAACCATTGGCCTGTTGCTCACTGTGACATGGCCACCACTGACCTGCTGCACACTGTGACATATCCCCACAGTGACATGGCCACCAATGACCCGCTGACCACTGTGACTTGGCCCCCATAGTGACATCGCCACCACTGACCTGCTGCCCACTCTGACATAGCCCCCATAGTGACATGGCCACCACTGACCCACTGACCACTGTGACATGGCCCCCAAAGTGACATGGCAACCAGTGGCCTGTTGCTCACTGTGACATGGCCACCACTGACCTGCTGCACACTGTGACATGACCTCACATTGACATGGCCACCACTGACCTGCTCCCCACTGTGACATGTCCCATACAGTAACATGATCACTACTGACATACTGCCCACTGTCACATGGCCCCACAGTGACGTGGCCACCACTGACCTGCTGCCCACTGTGACTGGCCACCACAGTGACATGGCCACCAGTGGACTGTTGCTCATTGTGACATAGCCACAACTGATCTGCTGCCCACTGTGACATGACCTCACAGTGACATGGCCACCACTGACCCGCTGACCACTGTGACATGGCCCCCACAGTGACATGGCCACCACTGACCCGCTGCCCACTGTGACATGGCCCCCATAGTGACATGGCCACCACTGACCGGCTGCCCACTGTGACGTGGCCCCCTTAGTGACGTGGCCACCACTGACCTGCTGCCCACTGTGACATGGCCCCCACAGTGACATGGCCAGCACTGACCTGCTGCCCACTGTGACATGGCCCCCACAGTGACATGGTGTCACGGTCCACTCGGTGGACTCGTGATGATTCGTTTGCTACGATCTCGAAAGTGCAAAATTAAGGTGACCAACACCAAAGGGGATAGCAGTAATCAAACAGTGAAACTTTATTGGTTTGCCTGTGAAGAGTCACGCGATAGTTAGAGATGGGTGAAAGAAAGGAAAAAAAAGTAAAGTTAAGTTTTAGAGAGAAGAGGGAGAGAGGTTATAGCTACCACTGCTGATCTCACGACGTCCTAACGGTCCCGGGTCCAGCTGATGCTGCGTCATCGATCGTCGTGGTCCTTGGTGGGGAAGCTTCCAATTTTCGTTGTCCAGAAGTAATCTTTTATGCTTAGTAACACACCTTGCTCCACCTCTGCCTCAGGGGTCTCCGCCCTTCTCAGAATTAAATTATCATATCTCCACCCCTCTCGAGCAAGGCCATCGCGCGTGCGCGGGGGGGAGTGTCCTAGGTGTGGTCAGTCTCAGAGGCGGGTAACCTTCAACCAGGAGGTGTGTTTTGGTATTATAATGAAGCAAAGTTCATCTGAGGTTCATGATTTCTTCATCGGTGTTATGGCAACAGTCACGATCCATCTTTTTGACAATGGCTATGCAATTACCACTAACTGCTCTGGCTAGGCCCAGGTACCGAACAATAGCACAACACTCTTTGTACTGCACGGCTCAGGCACCAAAGAACAGCACTGCACTGCCTGCACCACACGGTTCAGTACTCAGGAGAACAGCACAGCACTGGCTGTGCCACACAGTTCTGCATTCAGGAGCCTTTGCACCACATTCCATTCCAGGGGTCGGCAGCTGCGCTCCAAACAGGCCGTTGTCGGGTACCTCACTGTCCATGTCCCTGATGACAATGTTGAGACAATGCTGATCTTCTGACCGACTCTTACACATGGCCACCACTGACCCACTGACCACTGTGACACGGCCCCCAAAGTGACATGGCAACCAGTGGCCTGTTGCTCACTGTGACATGGCCACCACTGACCTGCTCCCCACTGTGACATGTCCCATACAGTAACATGATCACTACTGACATGCTGCCCACTGTCACATGGCCCCACAGTGACGTGGCTACCACTGACCTGCTGCCCACTGTGACTGGCCACCACAGTGACATGGCCACCAGTGGACTGTTGCTCATTGTGACATGGCCACAACTGATCTGCTGCCCACTGTGACATGACCTCACAGTGACATGGCCACCACTGACCCGCTGACCACTGTGACATGGCCCCCACAGTGACATGGCCACCACTGATGCGCTGACCACTGTGACATGGCCCCCACAGTGACATGGCCACCACTGACCTGTTGCCCACTGTGACATGGCCCCCATAGTGACGTGGCCACCACTGACCTGCTGCCCACTGTGACATGGCCCCCACAGTGACATGGCCAGCACTGACCTGCTGCCCACTGTGACATGGCCCCCACAGTGACATGGCCACCACTGACCCACTGACCACTGTGACATGGCCCCCAAAGTGACATGGCAACCAGTGGCCTGTTGCTCACTGTGACATGGCCACCACTGACCTGCTGCACACTGTGACATGACCTCACAGTGACATGGCCACCACTGACCTACTCCCCACTGTGACATGTCCCATACAGTAACATGATCACTACTGACATGCTGCCCACTGTCACATGGCCCCACAGTGACGTGGCCACCACTGACCTGCTGCCCACTGTGACTGGCCACAACAGTGACATGGCCACCAGTGGACTGTTGCTCATTGTGACATGGCCACAACTAATCTGCTGCCCACTGTGACATGACCTCAGAGTGACATGGCCACCACTGACCCGCTGACCACTGTGACATGGCCCCCACAGTGACAAGGCCACCACTGAACCGCTGACCACTGTGACATCGCCCCCACAGTGACATGGCCAACACTGACCCGCTGACAACTGTGACGTGGCCCCCATAGTGACGTGGCCAGCACTGACCTGCTGCCCACTGTGACATGGCCCCCACAGTGACATGGCCACCACTGACCCACTGACCACTGTGACATGGCCCCCAAAGTGACATGGCCACCACTGACCCGCTGACCACTGTGACATGGACCCCACAGTGACATGGCCAGCACTGACCCGCTGACCACTGTGACATGGCCCCCACAGTGACATGGCCACCAGTAGACCTGCTGCCCACTGTGACTTTGCCCCCATAGTGACGTTGCCACCACTGACCTGCTGCCCACGGTGACATGGCCCCCACAGTGACATGGCCAGCACTGATCTCCTGCCCACTGTGACATGGCCCCCACAGTGACATGGCCACCACTGACCCGCTGACCACTGTGACATGGCCCCCAAAGTGACATGGCCACCACTGACCTGCTGCCCACTGTGACATGGCCCCCATAGTGACATGGCCATCACTGACCTGCTGCCCACTGTGACATAGCCCCCAGAGTGACATGGCAACCAGTGGCCTGTTGCTCCTGTGACATGGCCACCACTGACCCGCTGACCACTGTGACATGGCCCCCACAGTGACATGGCCCCCATAGTGACATGGCCACCACTGACCTGCTGCCCACTGTGACATAGCCCCCATAATGACATGGCCACCACTGAGCTGCTGCCCACTGTGACATGGCCCCCATAGTGACATGGCCACCACAAAAATGCTGCCCACTGTGACAAGGCCCCCACAGTGACATGGTCACTACTGACATGCTGTCCACTCTGACATACCCCCCACAGTGACATGGCAACCAGTGGCCTCTTGCTCACTGTGACATGGCCACAACTGACCTGCTGCCCACTGTGACATACCCCCCACAGTGACATGGCAACCAGTGGCCTGTTGCTCCTGTGACATGGCCACAACTGATCTGCTGCCCACTGTGACATACCCCCCACAGTGACATGGCAACCAGTGGCCTGTTTCTCCTGTGACATGGCCACCACTGATCTGCTGCCCACCGTGACATGACCTCACAGTGACATGGCCACCACTGACCCGCTGACCACTGTGACATGGCCCCCACATTGTCAAGGCCGCCACTGAACCGCTGACCACTGTGACATGCCCGCAACAGTGACATGGCCACCACTGACCTGCTGCCCACTGTGACATGGCCCCCATAGTGACATGGCCACCACTGACCTGCTGCCGACTCTGACATAGCCCCCATAGTGACATGGCCACCACTGACCCGCTGACCACTGTGACATGCCCCCACAGTGACATGGCCACCACTGACATGCTGCCCACTGTGACATGGCCCCCATAGTGACATGGCCACCACTGACTTGCTCCCCACTGTGACATGGCCCCCATAGTGACATGGCCACCACTGACCTGCTCCCCACTGTGACATGGCCCATACAGTAACATGATCACTACTGACATGCCGCCCACTGTCACATGGCCCCACAGTGACGTGGCCACCACTGACCTGTTGCCCACTGTGACTGGCCACCACAGTGACATGGCCACCAGTGGACTGTTGCTCATTGTGACATGGCCACCACTGACCTGCTGCCCACTGTGACATGACCTCACAGTGACATGGCCAGCACTGACCTACTGCCCACTGTGACATGGCCCCCATAGTGATATGGCCACCACTGACCTGCTGCCCACTGTGACATAGCCCCCATAATGACATGGCCACCACTTACGTGCTGCCCACTCTGACATCGCCCCCATAGTGACATGGCCACCACAAACATGCTGCCCACTGTGACATGGCCCCCACAGTGACATGGCAACCAGTGGCCTGTTGCTCACTGTGACATGGCCACCACTGACCTGCTCCCCACTGTGACATGGACCATACAGTAACTTGAGCTCTACTGTCATGCTGCCCACTGTCACATGGCCCCACAGTGATGTGGCCACCAGTGACCTGCTGCCCACTGTGACATGGGTTACCAGTGGCCTGTTTCTCCCTGTGACATGGCCACAACTGATCTGCTACCCACTGTGACATGACCTCACAGTGACA
This sequence comes from Strix aluco, assembly GCF_031877795.1. NCBI lineage: Eukaryota > Metazoa > Chordata > Aves > Strigiformes > Strigidae > Strix > Strix aluco. Next base: position 260,728 of record NW_027436536.1, read on the forward strand.
TGGCCACCACTGAACCGCAGCCCACTGTGATGTAGCCCCCATAGTGACATGGCCGCAACTGACCTGCTGCCCACTGTGACATAGCCCCGATATTGACATGGCCACCATTGACCTGCTGCCCAGTGTGACATAGCCCCCACAGTGGACATGGCCACCACTGACCCGCTGACCACTGTGATGTAGCACCCACAGTGACATGGCCACAACTGACCTGCTTCCCACTGTGACATGTCCCAAAGAGTAATATGATCACCACTGACATGCTGCCCACTGTGACATAGCCCCCACAGTGACATGGCCACCACTGACCCGCTGACCACTGTGATGTAGCACCCACAGTGACATGGCCACCACTGACCCGCTGACCACTGTGATGTAGCACCCACAGTGACATGGCCACCACTGACCTGCTAGCCACTGTGATATAGCCCCCACAGTGACATGGCCACCAGTGACCTGCTACCCACGGTGACATGGCACCCTCTGTGAGATGGCCACCACTGACATGCTATCCACTGTGACATAGCCCCCACAGTGACATGGCAACCATTGGCCTGTTGCTCACTGTGACATGGCCACCACTGACCTGCTGCACACTGTGACATATCCCCACAGTGACATGGCCACCAATGACCCGCTGACCACTGTGACTTGGCCCCCATAGTGACATCGCCACCACTGACCTGCTGCCCACTCTGACATAGCCCCCATAGTGACATGGCCACCACTGACCCACTGACCACTGTGACATGGCCCCCAAAGTGACATGGCAACCAGTGGCCTGTTGCTCACTGTGACATGGCCACCACTGACCTGCTGCACACTGTGACATGACCTCACATTGACATGGCCACCACTGACCTGCTCCCCACTGTGACATGTCCCATACAGTAACATGATCACTACTGACATACTGCCCACTGTCACATGGCCCCACAGTGACGTGGCCACCACTGACCTGCTGCCCACTGTGACTGGCCACCACAGTGACATGGCCACCAGTGGACTGTTGCTCATTGTGACATAGCCACAACTGATCTGCTGCCCACTGTGACATGACCTCACAGTGACATGGCCACCACTGACCCGCTGACCACTGTGACATGGCCCCCACAGTGACATGGCCACCACTGACCCGCTGCCCACTGTGACATGGCCCCCATAGTGACATGGCCACCACTGACCGGCTGCCCACTGTGACGTGGCCCCCTTAGTGACGTGGCCACCACTGACCTGCTGCCCACTGTGACATGGCCCCCACAGTGACATGGCCAGCACTGACCTGCTGCCCACTGTGACATGGCCCCCACAGTGACATGGTGTCACGGTCCACTCGGTGGACTCGTGATGATTCGTTTGCTACGATCTCGAAAGTGCAAAATTAAGGTGACCAACACCAAAGGGGATAGCAGTAATCAAACAGTGAAACTTTATTGGTTTGCCTGTGAAGAGTCACGCGATAGTTAGAGATGGGTGAAAGAAAGGAAAAAAAAGTAAAGTTAAGTTTTAGAGAGAAGAGGGAGAGAGGTTATAGCTACCACTGCTGATCTCACGACGTCCTAACGGTCCCGGGTCCAGCTGATGCTGCGTCATCGATCGTCGTGGTCCTTGGTGGGGAAGCTTCCAATTTTCGTTGTCCAGAAGTAATCTTTTATGCTTAGTAACACACCTTGCTCCACCTCTGCCTCAGGGGTCTCCGCCCTTCTCAGAATTAAATTATCATATCTCCACCCCTCTCGAGCAAGGCCATCGCGCGTGCGCGGGGGGGAGTGTCCTAGGTGTGGTCAGTCTCAGAGGCGGGTAACCTTCAACCAGGAGGTGTGTTTTGGTATTATAATGAAGCAAAGTTCATCTGAGGTTCATGATTTCTTCATCGGTGTTATGGCAACAGTCACGATCCATCTTTTTGACAATGGCTATGCAATTACCACTAACTGCTCTGGCTAGGCCCAGGTACCGAACAATAGCACAACACTCTTTGTACTGCACGGCTCAGGCACCAAAGAACAGCACTGCACTGCCTGCACCACACGGTTCAGTACTCAGGAGAACAGCACAGCACTGGCTGTGCCACACAGTTCTGCATTCAGGAGCCTTTGCACCACATTCCATTCCAGGGGTCGGCAGCTGCGCTCCAAACAGGCCGTTGTCGGGTACCTCACTGTCCATGTCCCTGATGACAATGTTGAGACAATGCTGATCTTCTGACCGACTCTTACACATGGCCACCACTGACCCACTGACCACTGTGACACGGCCCCCAAAGTGACATGGCAACCAGTGGCCTGTTGCTCACTGTGACATGGCCACCACTGACCTGCTCCCCACTGTGACATGTCCCATACAGTAACATGATCACTACTGACATGCTGCCCACTGTCACATGGCCCCACAGTGACGTGGCTACCACTGACCTGCTGCCCACTGTGACTGGCCACCACAGTGACATGGCCACCAGTGGACTGTTGCTCATTGTGACATGGCCACAACTGATCTGCTGCCCACTGTGACATGACCTCACAGTGACATGGCCACCACTGACCCGCTGACCACTGTGACATGGCCCCCACAGTGACATGGCCACCACTGATGCGCTGACCACTGTGACATGGCCCCCACAGTGACATGGCCACCACTGACCTGTTGCCCACTGTGACATGGCCCCCATAGTGACGTGGCCACCACTGACCTGCTGCCCACTGTGACATGGCCCCCACAGTGACATGGCCAGCACTGACCTGCTGCCCACTGTGACATGGCCCCCACAGTGACATGGCCACCACTGACCCACTGACCACTGTGACATGGCCCCCAAAGTGACATGGCAACCAGTGGCCTGTTGCTCACTGTGACATGGCCACCACTGACCTGCTGCACACTGTGACATGACCTCACAGTGACATGGCCACCACTGACCTACTCCCCACTGTGACATGTCCCATACAGTAACATGATCACTACTGACATGCTGCCCACTGTCACATGGCCCCACAGTGACGTGGCCACCACTGACCTGCTGCCCACTGTGACTGGCCACAACAGTGACATGGCCACCAGTGGACTGTTGCTCATTGTGACATGGCCACAACTAATCTGCTGCCCACTGTGACATGACCTCAGAGTGACATGGCCACCACTGACCCGCTGACCACTGTGACATGGCCCCCACAGTGACAAGGCCACCACTGAACCGCTGACCACTGTGACATCGCCCCCACAGTGACATGGCCAACACTGACCCGCTGACAACTGTGACGTGGCCCCCATAGTGACGTGGCCAGCACTGACCTGCTGCCCACTGTGACATGGCCCCCACAGTGACATGGCCACCACTGACCCACTGACCACTGTGACATGGCCCCCAAAGTGACATGGCCACCACTGACCCGCTGACCACTGTGACATGGACCCCACAGTGACATGGCCAGCACTGACCCGCTGACCACTGTGACATGGCCCCCACAGTGACATGGCCACCAGTAGACCTGCTGCCCACTGTGACTTTGCCCCCATAGTGACGTTGCCACCACTGACCTGCTGCCCACGGTGACATGGCCCCCACAGTGACATGGCCAGCACTGATCTCCTGCCCACTGTGACATGGCCCCCACAGTGACATGGCCACCACTGACCCGCTGACCACTGTGACATGGCCCCCAAAGTGACATGGCCACCACTGACCTGCTGCCCACTGTGACATGGCCCCCATAGTGACATGGCCATCACTGACCTGCTGCCCACTGTGACATAGCCCCCAGAGTGACATGGCAACCAGTGGCCTGTTGCTCCTGTGACATGGCCACCACTGACCCGCTGACCACTGTGACATGGCCCCCACAGTGACATGGCCCCCATAGTGACATGGCCACCACTGACCTGCTGCCCACTGTGACATAGCCCCCATAATGACATGGCCACCACTGAGCTGCTGCCCACTGTGACATGGCCCCCATAGTGACATGGCCACCACAAAAATGCTGCCCACTGTGACAAGGCCCCCACAGTGACATGGTCACTACTGACATGCTGTCCACTCTGACATACCCCCCACAGTGACATGGCAACCAGTGGCCTCTTGCTCACTGTGACATGGCCACAACTGACCTGCTGCCCACTGTGACATACCCCCCACAGTGACATGGCAACCAGTGGCCTGTTGCTCCTGTGACATGGCCACAACTGATCTGCTGCCCACTGTGACATACCCCCCACAGTGACATGGCAACCAGTGGCCTGTTTCTCCTGTGACATGGCCACCACTGATCTGCTGCCCACCGTGACATGACCTCACAGTGACATGGCCACCACTGACCCGCTGACCACTGTGACATGGCCCCCACATTGTCAAGGCCGCCACTGAACCGCTGACCACTGTGACATGCCCGCAACAGTGACATGGCCACCACTGACCTGCTGCCCACTGTGACATGGCCCCCATAGTGACATGGCCACCACTGACCTGCTGCCGACTCTGACATAGCCCCCATAGTGACATGGCCACCACTGACCCGCTGACCACTGTGACATGCCCCCACAGTGACATGGCCACCACTGACATGCTGCCCACTGTGACATGGCCCCCATAGTGACATGGCCACCACTGACTTGCTCCCCACTGTGACATGGCCCCCATAGTGACATGGCCACCACTGACCTGCTCCCCACTGTGACATGGCCCATACAGTAACATGATCACTACTGACATGCCGCCCACTGTCACATGGCCCCACAGTGACGTGGCCACCACTGACCTGTTGCCCACTGTGACTGGCCACCACAGTGACATGGCCACCAGTGGACTGTTGCTCATTGTGACATGGCCACCACTGACCTGCTGCCCACTGTGACATGACCTCACAGTGACATGGCCAGCACTGACCTACTGCCCACTGTGACATGGCCCCCATAGTGATATGGCCACCACTGACCTGCTGCCCACTGTGACATAGCCCCCATAATGACATGGCCACCACTTACGTGCTGCCCACTCTGACATCGCCCCCATAGTGACATGGCCACCACAAACATGCTGCCCACTGTGACATGGCCCCCACAGTGACATGGCAACCAGTGGCCTGTTGCTCACTGTGACATGGCCACCACTGACCTGCTCCCCACTGTGACATGGACCATACAGTAACTTGAGCTCTACTGTCATGCTGCCCACTGTCACATGGCCCCACAGTGATGTGGCCACCAGTGACCTGCTGCCCACTGTGACTGGCCACCACAGTGACATGGCCACCAGTGGACTGTTGCTCATTGTGACATGGCCACAACTGATCTGCTGCCCACTGTGACATGACCTCACAGTGACATGGCCACCACTGACCCGCTGACCACTGTGACATGGCCCCCACAGTGACATGGCCACCACTGACCCGCTGCCCACTGTGACATGGCCCCCATAGTGACATGGCCACCACTGACCGGCTGCCCACTGTGACGTGGCCCCCTTAGTGACGTGGCCACCACTGACCTGCTGCCCACTGTGACATGGCCCCCACAGTGACATGGTGTCACGGTCCACTCGGTGGACTCGTGATGATTCGTTTGCTACGATCTCGAAAGTGCAAAATTAAGGTGACCAACACCAAAGGGGATAGCAGTAATCAAACAGTGAAACTTTATTGGGTTGCCTGTGAAGAGTCACGCGATAGTTAGAGATGGGTGAAAGAAAGGAAAAAAAAGTAAAGTTAAATTTTAGAGAGAAGAGGGAGAGAGGTTATAGCTACCACTGCTGATCTCACGACGTCCTAACGGTCCCGGGTCCAGCTGATGCTGCGTCGTCGATCGTCGTGGTCCTTGGTGGGGAAGCTTCCAATTTTCGTTGTCCAGAAGTAATCTTTTATGCTTAGTAACACACCTTGCTCCACCTCTGCCTCAGGGGTCTCCGCCCTTCTCAGAATTAAATTATCATATCTCCACCCCTCTCGAGCAAGGCCATCGCGCGTGCGCGGGGGGGAGTGTCCTAGGTGTGGTCAGTCTCAGAGGCGGGTAACCTTCAACCAGGAGGTGTGTTTTGGTATTATAATGAAGCAAAGTTCATCTGAGGTTCATGATTTCTTCATCGGTGTTATGGCAACAGTCACGATCCATCTTTTTGACAATGGCTATGCAATTACCACTAACTGCTCTGGCTAGGCCCAGGTACCGAACAATAGCACAACACTCTTTGTACTGCACGGCTCAGGCACCAAAGAACAGCACTGCACTGCCTGCACCACACGGTTCAGTACTCAGGAGAACAGCACAGCACTGGCTGTGCCACACAGTTCTGCATTCAGGAGCCTTTGCACCACATTCCATTCCAGGGGTCGGCAGCTGCGCTCCAAACAGGCCGTTGTCGGGTACCTCACTGTCCATGTCCTTGATGACAATGTTGAGACAATGCTGATCTTCTGACCGACTCTTACACATGGCCACCACTGACCCACTGACCACTGTGACACGGCCCCCAAAGTGACATGGCAACCAGTGGCCTGTTGCTCACTGTGACATGGCCACCACTGACCTGCTCCCCACTGTGACATGTCCCATACAGTAACATGATCACTACTGACATGCTGCCCACTGTCACATGGCCCCACAGTGACGTGGCCACCACTGACCTGCTGCCCACTGTGACTGGCCACAACAGTGACATGGCCACCAGTGGACTGTTGCTCATTGTGACATGGCCACAACTAATCTGCTGCCCACTGTGACATGACCTCACAGTGACATGGCCACCACTGACCCGCTGACCACTGTGACATGGCCCCCACAGTGACATGGCCACCACTGACGCGCTGACCAATGTGACATGGCCCCCACAGTGACATGGCCACCACTGACCTGTTGCCCACTGTGACATGGCCCCCATAGTGACGTGGCCACCACTGACCTGCTGCCCACTGTGACATGGCCCCCACAGTGACATGGCCAGCACTGACCTGCTGCCCACTGTGACATGGCCCCCACAGTGACATGGCCACCACTGACCCACTGACCACTGTGACATGGCCCCCAAAGTGACATGGCAACCAGTGGCCTGTTGCTCACTGTGACATGGCCACCACTGACCTGCTGCACACTGTGACATGACCTCACAGTGACATGGCCACCACTGACCTACTCCCCACTGTGACATGTCCCATACAGTAACATGATCACTACTGACATGCTGCCCACTGTCACATGGCCCCACAGTGACGTGGCCACCACTGACCTGCTGCCCACTGTGACTGGCCACAACAGTGACATGGCCACCAGTGGACTGTTGCTCATTGTGACATGGCCACAACTAATCTGCTGCCCACTGTGACATGACCTCAGAGTGACATGGCCACCACTGACCCGCTGACCACTGTGACATGGCCCCCACAGTGACAAGGCCACCACTGACCCGCTGACCACTGTGACATCGCCCCCACAGTGACATGGCCAACACTGACCCGCTGACAACTGTGACGTGGCCCCCATAGTGACGTGGCCAGCACTGACCTGCTGCCCACTGTGACATGGCCCCCACAGTGACATGGCCACCACTGACCCACTGACCACTGTGACATGGCCCCCAAAGTGACATGGCCACCACTGACCCGCTGACCACTGTGACATGGACCCCACAGTGACATGGCCAGCACTGACCCGCTGACCACTGTGACATGGCCCCCACAGTGACATGGCCACCAGTAGACCTGCTGCCCACTGTGACTTTGCCCCCATAGTGACGTTGCCACCACTGACCTGCTGCCCACGGTGACATGGCCCCCACAGTGACATGGCCAGCACTGATCTCCTGCCCACTGTGACATGGCCCCCACAGTGACATGGCCACCACTGACCCGCTGACCACTGTGACATGGCCCCCAAAGTGACATGGCCACCACTGACCTGCTGCCCACTGTGACATGGCCCCCATAGTGACATGGCCACCACTGACCTGCTGCCCACTGTGACATAGCCCCCAGAGAGACATGGAAACCAGTGGCCTGTTGCTCCTGTGACATGGCCACCACTGACCCGCTGACCACTGTGACATGGCCCCCACAGTGACATGGCCCCCATAGTGACATGGCCACCACTGACCTGCTGCCCACTGTGACATAGACCCCATAATGACATGGCCACCACTGAGCTGCTGCCCACTGTGACATGGCCCCCATAGTGACATGGCCACCACAAAAATGCTGCCCACTGTGACAAGGCCCCCACAGTGACATGGTCACTACTGACATGCTGCCCACTCTGACATACCCCCCACAGTGACATGGCAACCAGTGGCCTCTTGCTCACTGTGACATGGCCACAACTGACCTGCTGCCCACTGTGACATACCCCCCACAGTGACATGGCAACCAGTGGCCTGTTGCTCCTGTGACATGGCCACAACTGATCTGCTGCCCACTGTGACATACCCCCCACAGTGACATGGCAACCAGTGGCCTGTTTCTCCTGTGACATGGCCACCACTGATCTGCTGCCCACTGTGACATGACCTCACAGTGACATGGCCACCACTGACCCGCTGACCACTGTGACATGGCCCCCACATTGTCAAGGCCACCACTGAACCGCTGACCACTGTGACATGGCCGCAACAGTGACATGGCCACCACTGACCTGCTGCCCACTGTGACATGGCCCCCATAGTGACATGGCCACCACTGACCTGCTGCCGACTCTGACATAGCCCCCATAGTGACATGGCCACCACTGACCCGCTGACCACTGTGACATGGACCCCACAGTGACATGGCCACCACTGACATGCTGCCCACTGTGACATGGCCCCCATAGTGACATGGCCACCACTGATTTGCTCCCCACTGTGACATGGCCCCCATAGTGACATGGCCACCACTGACCTGCTCCCCACTGTGACATGGCCCATACAGTAACATGATCACTACTGACATGCCGCCCACTGTCACATGGCCCCACAGTGACGTGGCCACCACTGACCTGTTGCCCACTGTGACTGGCCACCACAGTGACATGGCCACCAGTGGACTGTTGCTCATTGTGACATGGCCACCACTGACCTGCTGCCCACTGTGACATGACCTCACAGTGACATGGCCAGCACTGACCTACTGCCCACTGTGACATGGCCCCCATAGTGATATGGCCACCACTGACCTGCTGCCCACTGTGATATAGCCCCCATAATGACATGGCCACCACTTACGTGCTGCCCACTCTGACATCGCCCCCATAGTGACATGGCCACCACAAACATGCTGCCCACTGTGACATGGCCCCCACAGTGACATGGCAACCAGTGGCCTGTTGCTCACTGTGACATGGCCACCACTGACCTGCTGCACACTGTGACATGACCTCACAGTGACATGGCCACCACTGACCTGCTCCCCACTGTGACATGGACCATACAGTAACTTGAGCTCTACTGTCATGCTGCCCACTGTCACATGGCCCCACAGTGATGTGGCCACCAGTGACCTGCTGCCCACTGTGACTGGCCACCACAGTGACATGGCCACCAGTGGACTGTTGCTCATTGTGACATGGCCACAACTGATCTGCTGCCCACTGTGACATGACCTCACATTGACATGGCCACCACTGACCCGCTGACCACTGTGACTTGGCCCCTATAGTGACATGGCCACCAGTGACCTGCTGGCCACTGTGACATGGCCCCCATAGTGACAAGGCCACAACTGACCTGCTGCCCACTGTGACATAGCCCCCACAGTGACAAGGCAAGCAGTGGCCTGTTGCTCCTGTGACATGGCCACCACTGATCTGCTGCCCACTGTGAAATGACCTCACAGTGACATGGACAACACTGACCCGCTGAACACTGTGACATGGCCCCCACAGTGACAAGGCCACCACTGACCCGCTGACCCCTGTGACATGGCCGCAACAGTGACATGGCCACCACTGACATGCTGCCCACTGTGACATAGCCCCCATAGTGACATGGCCACCACTGACCTGCTGCCCTCTCTGATGTAGCACCCACAGTGACATGGCCACCACTGACCTTCTGCCCACTGTGACATGGCCTCCACAGTGACATGGCCACAACTGACCTGCTGCCCACTGTGACATACCCCCCACAGTGACATGGCAACCACTGGCCAATTGCTCACTGTGACATGGCCACCACTAACATTCTCCCCACTGTGACATGTCCCATAAAGTAACTTGAGCACTACTGTCATGCTGCCCACTGTCACATGGCCCCACAGTGACGTGGCCACCACTGACCTGCTGCCCACTGTGACATGGCCCCCACAGTGACGTGGCCACCACTGACCTGCTGCCCTCTGTGACATGGCCCCCATAGTGACATGGACACAACTGACCTGCTGCCCACTGTGACATACCCCCCACAGTGACATGGCAACCAGTGGCCTGTTGCTCCTGTGACATGGCCACCACTGACCTGCTGCACACTGTGACATGGCCACCACTGACCTGCTGCCCAATGTGACATGGCCCATTCATTAACATGATCACTACTGACATGCTGCCCAGTGTCACATGGCCCCACAGTGACGTGGCCACCACTGACCTGCTGCCCACTGTGACTGGCCACCACAGTGACATGGCCACCAGTGGACTGTTGCTCATTGTGACATGGCCACAACTGATCTGCTGCCCACTGTGACATGACCTCACAGTGACATGGCCACCACTGACCCGCTGACACCTGTGACATGGCCCCCACAGTGACATGGCCACCACTGACCCGCTGACCACTGTGACATGGCCCCCACAGTGACATGGCCACCACTGACCTGCTGCCCTCTGTGACATGGCCCCCACAGTGACATGGCCACCACTGACCTGCTGCACTCTGTGACATGGCCCCCATAGTGACATGGCCACCACTAACCTTCTCCCCACTGTGACATGTCCCATAAAGTAACTTGACCACTACTGTCATGCTGCCCACTGTAACATGGCCCCACAGTGACGTGGCCACCACTGACGTGCTGCCCACTGTGACTGGCCACCACAGTGACATGGCCACCAGTGGACTGTTGCTCATTGTGACATGGCCACCACTGACCTGCTGCCCACAGTGACATGGCCACAACTGACCTGCTGCCCACTGTGCCATACCCCCCACAGTGACATGGCCACCAGTGGACTGTTGCTCATTTTGACATGGCCACAATTGATCTGCTGCCCACTGTGAAGTGACCTCACAGTGACATGGCCAGAACTGACCTGCTCCCCACGGTGACATGGCCCCCATAGTGACATGGCCACCACTGACCTGCTGCCCACTGTGACATACCCCCCACAGTGACATGGCAACCAGGGGCCTGTTGATCACTGTGACATGGCCACCACTGACCTGCTCCCCACTGTGACATTTCCCATACAGTAACATGATCACTACTGACATGCTGCCCATTGTCACATGGCCCCACAGTGACGTGGCCACCACTGACCTGCTGCCCACTGTGACATGGCCCCCATAGTGACATGCCCACCAGTGGAATGTTGCTCATTGTGACATGGCCACAACTGATCTGCTGCCCACTGTGACATGACCTCACAGTGACATGGCCACCACTGACCCGCTGACACCTGTGACATGGCCCCCACAGTGACATGGCCACCACTGACCCGCTGACCACTGTGACATGGCCCCCACAGTGACATGGCCACCACTGACCCGCTGACCACTGTGACATGGCCCCCATAGTGACATGGTCACCACTGACCTGCTGCCCACTGTGACATAGCCCCAATAGTGACATGGCCACCACTGACCTTCTGCCCACTGTGACATGGCCCCCACAGTGACATGGCCACCACTGACCTGCTGCCCACTGTGACATGGCCCCCATAGTGACATGGCCACAACTGACCTGCTGCCCACTGTGACATACCCCCCACAGTAGACATGGCAACCAGTGCCCTGTTGCTCCTGTGACATGGCCACCACTGACCTGGTGCACACTGTGACATGACCTCACAGTGACATGGCCACCACTGACCTGCTCCCCACTGTGACATGGCCCATACAGTAACATGATCACTACTGACTTGCTGCCCACTGTCACATGGCCCCAGAGTGACGTGGCCACCACTCACCTGCTGCCCACTGTGACATACCCCCGACAGTTAAATGGCCACCAGTGGACTGTTGCTCATTGTGACATGGCCACAACTGATCTGCTGCCCACTGTGACATGACCTCACAGTGACATGGCCACCACTGACCTGCTGCCGACTGTGACATAGCCCCCATAGTGACATGGCAACCAGTGGCCTGCTGCACACTGTGACATGACCTCACAGTGACATGGCCACCACTGACCTGCTCCCCACTATGACATGGCCCCCACAGTGACATGGCCACCACTGACCTGCTGCCCACTGTGACATGGACCCCATAGTGACATGGCCACCACTGACCTGCTGACCACTGTGACATGGCCCCCACAGTGACATGGCCACCAGTAACCCGCTGACCACTGTGACATAGCCCCCATAGTGACATGGCCACCACTGACCTGCTGCCCACTGTGACATAGCCCCCACAGTGACATGGCAACCATTGGCCTGCTGCTCACTGTGACATGGCCACCACTGACCTGCTGCACACTGTGACATGACGTCACAGTGACATGGCCACCAGTGACCCGCTGACCACTGTGACATCGCCCCCACAGTGACATGGCCACCACTGACCCGCTGACCACTGTGACATGGCCCCCACAGTGACATGGCCACCTCTAACCTGCTGCCCACTGTGACTGGCCACCAAAGTGACATGGCCACCAGTGGGCTGTTGCTCATTGTGACATGGCCACAACTGATCTGCTGCCCACTGTGACATGACCTCACAGTGACATGGCCACCACTGACCCGCTGACACCTGTGACATGGGCCCCACAGTAACATGGCCACCACTGACCCGCTGACCACTGTAACATGGCCCCCACAGTGACATGGCCACCACTGACCTGCTGCCCACTGTGACATGGCCCCACAGTGACATGGCCACAACTGACCTGCTGCCCACTGTGACATACCCCCCACAGTGACATGGCAGCCAGTGGCCTATTGCTCACTGTGACATGGCCACCACTAACCTTCTCCCCACTGTGACATGTCCCATAAAGTAAATTTATTACTACTGTCATGCTGCCCAATGTCACATGGCCCCACAGTGACATGGCCACCACTGAACTGCTGCCCACTGTGACATTGCCCCCATAGTGACATGGCCACCACTGACCTGCTGCCGACTGTGACATAGACCCCATAGTGACATGGCCACCACTGACCTGCTGCCCACTGTGACATGGCCCCCATAGTGACATGGCCACCACTGATCTGCTGCCCACTGTGACATGGCCTACACAGTGACATGGCCACCACTGACCTGCTACCCACTGTGACATGGCCCCCATAGTGACATGGCCACAACTGACCTGCTGACCACTGTGACATACCCCCGACAGTTACATGGCCACCAGTGGACTGTTGCTCATTGTGACATGGCCACATCTGATCTGCTGCCCACTGTGACATGACCTCACAGTGACATGGCCACCACTGACCAGCTGACCATTGTGACATGGCCCCCATAGTGACATGGCCACCACTGACCCTCTGCCGACTTGACATAGCCCCCATAGTGACATGGCCACCACTGACCTGCTGCCCACTGTGACATGGCCCCCACAGCGACAAGGCCACCACTGACCCGCTGACCACTGTGACATGGCCACCACAGTGACATGGCCACCACTGACCTGCTGCCCACTATGACATGGTCCCCATAGTGACATGGCCACCACTGACCTGCTGCCCACTGTGACATACCCCCCACAGTGACATGGCAACCAGTGGCCTGTTGCTCACTGTGACATGGCCAGCACTAACCTTCTCCCCACTGTGTCATGTCCCATAAAGTAACTTGACCACTACTGTCATGCTGCCCACTGTCACATGGCCCCACAGTGACGTGGCCACCACTGACCTGCTGCCCACTGTGACTGGCCACCACAGTGACATGGCAACCAGTGCCCTGTTGCTCCTGTGACATGGCCACCACTGACCTGGTGCACACTGTGACATGACCTCACAGTGACATGGCCACCACTGACCTGCTCCCCACTGTGACATGTCCCATACAGTAACATGATCACTACTGACATGCTGCCCAGTGTCACATGTTCCCAGAGTGACGTGGCCACCACTGACCTGCTGCCCACTGTGACTGGCCACCACAGTGACATGGCCACCAGTGGACTGTTGCTCATTGTGACATGGCCACCACTGACCTGCTGCCCACTGTGACATGGCCCCCATAGTGACATGGCCACCACTGACCTCCTGCCCACTGTGACATGGCCCCCATAGTGACATGGCCACCACTGACCTGCTGCCGACTGTGACATAGCCCCCATAGTGACATGGCCACCAGTGGACTGTTGCTCATTGTGACATGGCCACAACTGATCTGCTGCCCATGGTGACATGACGTCACAGTGACATGGCCACCACTGACCTGCTGACCACGGTGACATGGGCCCCATAGTGACAAGGCCACCACTGACCCGCTGACCACTGTGACATGGCCGCAACAGTGACATGGCCACCACTGACCTGCTGCCCATTGTGACATGGCCCCCATAGTGACATGGCCACAACTGACCTGCTGCCCACTGTGACATACCCCCGACAGTTAAATGGCCACCAGTGGACTGTTGCTCATTGTGACATGGCCACAACTGATCTGCTGCCCACTGTGACATGACCTCACAGTGACATGGCCACCACTGACCTGCTGCCGACTGTGACATAGCCCCCATAGTGACATGGCAACCAGTGGCCTGCTGCACACTGTGACATGACCTCACAGTGACATGGCCACCACTGACCTGCTCCCCACTGTTACATGGCCCCCACAGTGACATGGCCACCACTGACCTGCTGCCCACTGTGACATGGACCCCATAGTGACATGGCCACCACTGACCTGCTGACCACTGTGACATGGCCCCCACAGTGACATGGCCACCACTAACCCGCTGACCACTGTGACATAGCCCCCATAGTGACATGGCCACCACTGACCTGCTGCCCACTGTGACATAGCCCCCACAGTGACATGGCAACCAGTGGCCTGCTGCTCACTGTGACATGGCCACCACTGACCTGCTGCACACTGTGACATGACGTCACAGTGACATGGCCACCAGTGACCCGCTGACCACTGTGACATAGCCCCCACAGTGACATGGCCACCACTGACCCGCTGACCACTGTGACATGGCCCCCACAGTGACATGGCCACCTCTAACCTGCTGCCCATTGTGACTGGCCACCACAGTGACATGGCCACCAGTGGACTGTTGCTCATTGTGACATGGCCACAACTGATCTGCTGCCCACTGTGACATGACCTCACAGTGACATGGCCACCACTGACCCGCTGACACCTGTGACATGGGCCCCACAGAAACATGGCCACCACTGACCCGCTGACCACTGTAACATGGCCCCCACAGTGACATGGCCACCACTGACCTGCTGCCCACTGTGACATGGCCCCACAGTGACATTGCCACAACTGACCTGCTGCCCACTGTGACATACCCCCCACAGTGACATGGCAGCCAGTGGCCTGTTGCTCACTGTGACATGGCCACCACTAACCTTCTCCCCACTGTGACATGTCCCATAAAGTAAATTTATTACTACTGTCATGGTGCCCACTGTCACATGGCCCCACAGTGACGTGGCCAACACTGACCTGCTGCCCACTGTGACTGGCGACCACAGTGACATGGCCACCACTGACCTGCTGCCGACTGTGACATAGCCCCCATAGTGACATGGCCACCAGTGGACTGTTGCTCATTGTGACATGGCCACAACTGATCTGCTGCCCACTGTGACATGACGTCACCATGACATGGCCACCACTGACCTGCTGACCACGGTGACATGGCCCCCACAGTGACAAGGCCACCACTGACCCGCTGACCACTGTGACATGGCCCCCACAGTGACATGGCCACCACTGAACTGCTGCCCACTGTGACATTGCCCCCATAGTGACATGGCCACCACTGACCTGCTGCCGACTGTGACATAGACCCCATAGTGACATGGCCACCACTGACCTGCTGCCCACTGTGACATGGCCCCCATAGTGACATGGCCACCACTGATCTGCTGCCCACTGTGACATGGCCTCCACAGTGACATGGCCAGCACTGACCTGCTACCCACTGTGACATGGCCCCCATAGTGACATGGCCACAACTGACCTGCTGACCACTGTGACATACCCCCGACAGTTACATGTCCACCAGTGGACTGTTGCTCATTGTGACATGGCCACAACTGATCTGCTGCCCACTGTGACATGACCTCACAGTGACATGGCCACCACTGACCCGCTGACCATTGTGACATGGCCCCCATAGTGACATGGCCACCACTGACCCTCTGCCGACTTGACATAGCCCCCATAGTGACATGGCCACCACTGACCTGCTGCCCACTGTGACATGGCCCCCACAGTGACAAGGCCACCACTGACCCGCTGACCACTTTGACATGGCCACCACAGTGACATGGCCACCTCTGACCTGCTGCCGACTGTGACATGGCCCCCATAGTGACATGGCCACCACTGACCTGCTGCCCACTGTGACATACCCCCCACAGTGACATGGCAACCAGTGGCCTGTTGCTCACTGTGACATGGCCAGCACTAACCTTCTCCCCACTGTGACATGTCCCATAAAGTAACTTGACCACTACTGTCATGCTGCACACTGTCACATGGCCCCACAGTGACGTGGTCTCCACTGACTTCCTGCCCACTGTGACTGGCCACCACAGTGACATGGCCACCAGTGGACTGTTGCTCATTGTGACATGGCCACAACTGATCTGCTGCACACTGTGACATGACCTCACAGTAACATGGCCACCACTGACCCGCTGACACCTGTGACATGGCCCCCACAGTGACATGGCCACCACTGACCCGCTGACCACTGTGACATGGCCCCCACAGGGACATGGCCACCAGTGACCCGCTGACAACTGTGACATGGCCCCCACAGTGACATGGCCACCACTGACCCGCTGACCGCTGTGACATGGTCCCCACGATCACATGGCCACCACTGACCTGCTGACCACTGTGACATGGCCCCCACAGTGACATGGCCACCACTGACCTGCTGACCACTGTGACATGGCCGCCACAGTGACATGGCCACCACTGACCTGCTGCCCACTGTGACATGGCCCCCATAGTGAAATGGCCACCACTGACCTGCTGCCCACTGTGACACGGCCCCATAGTGAAAAGGCCACCACTGACCTGCTGCCCACTGTGACATGGCCCCCACAGTGACATGGCCACCACTGACCTGCTGCCCACTGTGACATACCCCCCACAGTGACGTGGCAACCATTGGCCTGTTGCTCCTATGACATGGCCACCACTGACCTGCTGCACATTGTGACATGACCTCACTGTGACATGGCCACCACTGACTTGCTCCCCACTGTGACATAGCCCCCACAGTGACATGGCCACCACTGACCTGCTGCCCACTGGGACATGGCCCCCATAGTGACATGGCCACAACTGACCTGCTGCCCACTGTGACATAGCCCCCACAGTGACATGGCAACCAGTGGCCTGCTGCTCACTGTGACATGGCTACCACTGACCTGCTGCACACTGTGACATGACGTCACAGTGACATGGCCACCAGTGACCCACTGACCAGTGTGACATGGCCCCCACAGTGACATGGCCACCACTGACCCGCTGACCACTGTCACATGGCCCCCACAGTGACATGGCCACCACTAACCTGCTGCCCATTGTGACTGGCCACCACAGTGACATGGCCACCAGTGGACTGTTGCTCATTGTGACATGGCCACAACTGATCTGCTGCCCACTGTGACATGACCTCACACTGACATGGCCACCACTGACCCGCTGACACCTGTGACATGGCAGCCACAGTGACATGGCCACCACTGACCTGCTGCCCACGGTGACATGGCCCCCACAGTGACATGGCCAGCACTGACCCGCTGACCACTGTGACATGGCCCCCACAGTGACATGGCCACCACGGACCTGCTGCCCACTGTGACACGGCCCCCATAGTGACAAGGCCACCACTGACCTTCTGCCCACTGTGACACGGCCCCCATAGTGACATGGCCACCACTGACCTGCTGCCCACTGTGACATACCCTTCACAGTGACATGGCCACCAGTGGAATGTTGCTCATTGTGACATGGCCACAACTGATCTGCTGCCCACTGTGACATGACCTCACAGTGACAAGGCCACCACTGACCCGCTGACCACTGTGACATGGCCCCCATAGTGACATGGCCACCACTGACCTGCTGCCGACTGTGACATAGCCCCCATAGTGACATGGCCACCACTGACCTGCTGCCCACTGTGACATGGCCGCCACAGTGACATGGCCACCACTGACCTGCTGCCCACTGTGACATGGCCCCCATAGTGACATGGCCACCACTGACCTACTGCCCACTGTGACATGGCCCCCATAGTGACATGGCCACCACTGACCTGCTGCCCACTATGACATACCCCCCACAGTGACATGGCAACCAGTGGCCTGTTGCTCACTGTGACATGGCCACCACTAACCTTCTCCCCAATGTGACATGTCCCATAAAGTAACTTGACCACTACTGTCATGCTGCCCACTGTCACATGGCCCCACAGTAACGTGGCCACCACTGACCTGCTGCCCACTGTGACTGGCCACCACAGTGACATGGCCACCAGTGGACTGTTGCTCATTGTGACATGGCCACTACTGACCTGCTGCACACTGTGACATGACCTCACAGTGACATGGCCACCACTGACCTGCTGCCCACTGTGTGATGGCCCCCATAGTGACATGGCCACCAGTGACCTGCTGCCCACTGTGCCATGGCCCCCATAGTGACATGGCCACCACTGACCTGCTGCACACTGTGACATGGCCCCCATAGTGACATGGCCACCAAAAACCTGCTGCCCACTGTGATATGGCCCCCACAGTGACATGGCAACCAGTGGGCTGTTGCTCACTGTGACATGGCCACAACTGACCTGCTGCCCACTGTTACATACCCCCCACAGTGACATGGCAATCAGTGGCCTGTTGCTCCTGTGACATCACCACCACTGATCTGCTGCCCACTGTGACATGACCTCACAGTGACATGACCACCACTGACACGCTGACCACTGTGACATGGCCCCCACAGTCACAAGGCCACCACTGACCAGCTGCACACTGTGACATGGCCGCAACTGTGACATGGCCACCACTGACCTGCTGCCCACTGTGACATGGACCCCATAGTGACATGGCTACCACTGACCCGCTGCCGACTGTGACATAGCCCCCATAGTGACATGGCCACTACTGACTTGCTGCCCACTGTGACATGGCCCCCATAGTGACATGGCCACCACTGACCTGCTGCCCACTGTGACATGGTCTCCACAGTGACATGGCCACAACTGACCTGCTGCCCACTGTGACATACCCCCCACAGTGACATGGCAACCAGTGGCCTGTTGGTCACTGTGACATGGCCAACACTAAACTTCTCCCCTATGTGACATGTCCCATAAAGTAACTTGACCACTACTGTCATGCTGCCCACTGTCACATGGCCCCATAGTGACGTGGCCACCACTGACCTGCTGCACACTGTGACTGGCCACCACAATGACATGGCCACCAGTGCAATGTTGCTCATTGTGACATGGCCACCACTGACCTGCTGCCCACTGTGACATGGCCCCCATAGTGACATGGCCACCACTGACATGCTGTCCTCTGTGACATGGCCCCCATAGTGACATGGACACAACTGACCTGCTGCCCACTGTGACATAGCCCCCACAGTGACATGGCCACCAGTGGCCTGTTGCTCACTCTGACATGGCCACCACTGACCTGCTGCACACTGTGACATGACCTCACTGTGACATGGCCACCACTGACCTGCTCCCCACTGTGACATATCCCATACAGTAACATGATCACTACTGACATGCTGCCCACAGTCACATGGCCCTACAGTGACGTGGCCACCACTGACCTGCTGCCCACTGTGACTGGCCACCACAGTGACATGGCCACCAGTGGACTGTTGCTCATTGTGACATGGCCACAACTGATCTGCTGCCCACTGTGATATGACGTCACAGTGACATGGCCACCACTGACCTGCTCCCCACTGTGACATGGCCCCCATAGTGACATGGCCACCACTGATCTGCTGCCCACTGTGACATAGCCCCCATAATGACATGGCCACCACTGACCTGCTGCCCACTGTTACATGGCCCCCATAGTGACATGGCCACCACAAACCTGCTGCCCACTGTGACATGGTCCCCACAGTGACATGGCAACCAGTGGAGAGTTGCTCACTGTGACATGGCCACCACTGACCTGCTGCACACTGTGACATGACCTCACTGTGACATGGCCACCACTGACCTGCTGCCCACTGTGACATGGCCCCCATAGTGACATGGCCACCACAAACCTGCTGCCCACTGTGACTGGCCAGCACAGTGACATGGCCACCAGTGGACTGCTGCTCATTGTGACATGGCCACAACTGATCTGCTGCCCACTGTGACATACCCCCCACAGTGACATGGCAACCATTGGCCTGTTGCTCCTGTGACATGGCCACCACTGATCTGCTGCCCACTGTGACATGGCCTCACAGTGACATGGCCACCACTGACCAGCTGACCACTGTGACATGGCCCCTACAGTGACATGGCCACCACTGACCTGCTGCACACTGTGACATGACCTCACTGTGACATGGCCACCACTGACCTGCTCCCCACTGTGACATGTCCCATACAGTAACATGATCACTACTGACATGGTGTCCACTGTCACATGGCCCCACAGTGACGTGGCCACCACTGACGTGCTGCCCACTGTTACATACCCACCACAGTGACATGGCAACCAGTGGCCTGTTGCTCCTGTGACATGGCCACCAATGATCTGCTGCCCACAGTGACATGACCTCACAGTGACATGGCCACCACTGACCCGCTGACCACTGTGACATGACCCCCACATTGACAAGGCCACCACTGACCCGCTGACCAGTGTGACATGGCCGCAACAGTGACATGGCCACCACTGACCTGCTGCACACTTTTACATGGCCCCCATAGTGACATGGCCACCACTGACCTGCTGCCGACTGTGACATGGCCCCCATAGTGACATGGCCACCAGTGGACTGTTGCTCATCGTGACATGGCCACAACTGATCTGCTGCCCATGGTGACATGACGTCACAGTGACATGGCCACCACTGACCTGCTGACCACGGTGACATGGCCCCCATAGTGACATGGCCACCACTGACCTGCTGACCACTGTGACATGACCTCACAGTGACATGGCCACCACTGACCCGCTGACCACTGTGACATGGCCCCCATAGTGACAAGGCCACCACTGACACACTGACCACTGTGACATGGCCACCACAGTGACATGGCCACCACTGACCTGCTGACCACTGTGACACGGCCCCCATAGTGACATGGACACCACTGACCTGCTGCCCACTGTGACATGGCCCCCATTGTGACATGGCCACCACTGACCTGCTGCCCACTGTGACATGGCCCCCATAGTGACATGGCCACAACTGACCTTCTGCCCACTGTGACATACCCCCCAGAGTGACATGGCCAGCACTGACCCGCTGACCACTGTGACATGGCCCCCACAGTGACGTGGCAACCAGTGGCCTGTTGCTCACTGTGACATGGCCACCACTGACCTGCTGCACACTGTGACATGACCTCACTGTGACATGGCCACCACTGACCTGCTCCCCACTGTGACATGTCCCATACAGTAACATGATCACTACTGACATGGTGTCCACTGTCACATGGCCCCACAGTGACGTGGCCACCACTGACGTGCTGCCCACTGTTACATACCCACCACAGTGACATGGCAACCAGTGGCCTGTTGCTCCTGTGACATGGCCACCAATGATCTGCTGCCCACAGTGACATGACCTCACAGTGACATGGCCACCACTGACCCGCTGACCACTGTGACATGACCCCCACATTGACAAGGCCACCACTGACCTGCTGCCGACTGTGACATAGCCCCCATAGTGACATGGCCACCAGTGGACTGTTGCTCATTGTGACATGGCCACAACTGATCTGCTGCCCATGGTGACATGACGTCACAGTGACATGGCCACCACTGACCTGCTGACCACGGTGACATGGCCCCCACAGTGACAAGGCCACCACTGGCCTGCTGCCGACTGTGACATAGCCCCCATAGAGACATGGCAACCAGTGGACTGCTGCACACTGTGACATGACGTCACAGTGACATGGCCACCACTGACCTGCTCCCCACTGTGACATGGCCCCCACAGTGACATGGCCACCACTGACCTGCTGCCCACTGTGACATGGCCCCCATAGTGACATGGCCACCACTGACCTGCTGCCCACTGTGACATGGCCCCCATAGTGACATGGCCACCACTGACCTGCTGCCGACTGTGACATAGCCCCCATAGTGACATGGCCACCAGTGGACTGTTGCTCATTGTGACATGGCCACAACTGATCTGCTGCCCATGGTGACATGACGTCACAGTGACATGGCCACCACTGACGTGCTGACCACGGTGACATGGCCCCCATAGTGACAAGGCCACCACTGACCGGCTGACCACTGTGACATGGCCGCAACAGTGACATGGCCACCACTGACCTGCTGCCCACTGTGACATTGCCCCCATCTTGACATGGCCACCACTGATCTGCTGCCCACAGTGACATGGCCCCCATAGTGACATGGCCACCACTGACCTGCTGCCCACTGTGACATGGCCTCCACAGTGACATGGCCACAACTGACCTGCTGCCCACTGTGACATGGCCCCCATAGTGACATGGCCACAACTGACCTGCTGCCCACTGTGACATACCCCCGACAGTTAAATGGCCACCAGTGGACTGTTGCTCATTGTGACATGGCCACAACTGATCTGCTGCCCACTGTGACATGACCTCACAGTGACATGGCCACCACTGACCTGCTGCCGACTGTGACATAGCCCCCATAGTGACATGGCAACCGGTGGCCTGCTGCACACTGTGACATGACCTCACAGTGACATGGCCACCACTGACCTGCTCCCCACTATGACATGGCCCCCACAGTGACATGGCCACCACTGACCTGCTGCCCACTGTGACATGGACCCCATAGTGACATGGCCACCACTGACCTGCTGACCACTGTGACATGGCCCCCACAGTGACATGGCCACCACTAACCCGCTGACCACTGTGACATAGCCCCCATAGTGACATGGCCACCACTGACCTGCTGCCCACTGTGACATAGCCCCCACAGTGACATGGCAACCATTGGCCTGCTGCTCACTGTGACATGGCCACCACTGACCTGCTGCACACTGTGACATGACGTCACAGTGACATGGCCACCAGTGACCCGCTGACCACTGTGACATCGCCCCCACAGTGACATGGCCACCACTGACCCGCTGACCACTGTGACATGGCCCCCACAGTGACATGGCCACCTCTAACCTGCTGCCCACTGTGACTGGCCACCACAGTGACATGGCCACCAGTGGACTGTTGCTCATTGTGACATGGCCACAACTGATCTGCTGCCCACTGTGACATGACCTCACAGTGACATGGCCACCACTGACCCGCTGACACCTGTGACATGGGCCCCACAGTAACATGGCCACCACTGACCCGCTGACCACTGTAACATGGCCCCAACAGTGACATGGCCACCACTGACCTGCTGCCCACTGTGACATGGCCCCACAGTGACATGGCCACAACTGACCTGCTGCCCACTGTGACATACCCCCCACAGTGACATGGCAGCCAGTGGCCTATTGCTCACTGTGACATGGCCACCACTAACCTTCTCCCCACTGTGACATGTCCCATAAAGTAAATTTATTACTACTGTCATGCTGCCCACTGTCACATGGCCCCACAGTGACATGGCCACCACTGAACTGCTGCCCACTGTGACATTGCCCCCATAGTGACATGGCCACCACTGACCTGCTGCCGACTGTGACATAGACCCCATAGTGACATGGCCACCACTGACCTGCTGCCCACTGTGACATGGCCCCCATAGTGACATGGCCACCACTGACCTGCTTCCCACTGTGACATGGCCTACACAGTGACATGGCCACCACTGACCTGCTACCCACTGTGACATGGCCCCCATAGTGACATGGCCACAACTGACCTGCTGACCACTGTGACATACCCCCGACAGTTATATGGCCACCAGTGGACTGTTGCTCATTGTGACATGGCCACAACTGATCTGCTGCCCACTGTGACATGACCTCACAGTGACATGGCCACCACTGACCCGCTGACCATTGTGACATGGCCCCCATAGTGACATGGCCACCACTGACCCTCTGCCGACTTGACATAGCCCCCATAGTGACATGGCCACCACTGACCTGCTGCCCACTGTGACATGGCCCCCACAGTGACAAGGCCACCACTGACCCGCTGACCACTGTGACATGGCCACCACAGTGACATGGCCACCACTGACCTGCTGCCCACTGTGACATGGTCCCCATAGTGACATGGCCACCACTGACCTGCTGCCCACTGTGACATACCCCCCACAGTGACATGGCAACCAGTGGCCTGTTGCTCACTGTGACATGGCCAGCACTAACCTTCTCCCCACTGTGACATGTCCCATAAAGTAACTTGACCACTACTGTCATGCTGCACACTGTCACATGGCCCCACAGTGACGTGGTCACCACTGACTTCCTGCCCACTGTGACTGGCCACCACAGTGACATGGCCACCAGTGGACTGTTGCTCATTGTGACATGGCCACAACTGACCTGCTGCCCACTGTGACATGGCCCCACAGTGACATGGCCACAACTGACCTGCTGCCCACTGTGACATACCCCCCACAGTGACATGGCAACCAGTGGCCTGTTGCTCACTGTGACATGGCCACCACTGACCTGCTGCACACTGTGACATGACCTCACTGTGACATGGCCACCACTGACCTGCTCCCCACTGCGTCATGTCCCATACAGTAACATGATCACTACTGACATGCTGCCCACTGTCACATGGCCCCACAGTGACGTGGCCACCACTGACCTGCTGCCCACTGTGACTGGCCACCACAGTGACATGGCAACCAGTGCCCTGTTGCTCCTGTGACATGGCCACCACTGACCTGGTGCACACTGTGACATGACCTCACAGTGACATGGCCACCACTGACCTGCTCCCCACTGTGACATGTCCCATACAGTAACATGATCACTACTGACATGCTGCCCAGTGTCACATGTTCCCAGAGTGACGTGGCCACCACTGACCTGCTGCCCACTGTGACTGGCCACCACAGTGACATGGCCACCAGTGGACTGTTGCTCATTGTGACATGGCCACCACTGACCTGCTGCCCACTGTGACATGGCCCCCATAGTGACATGGCCACCACTGACCTCCTGCCCACTGTGACATGGCCCCCATAGTGACATGGCCACCACTGACCTGCTGCCGACTGTGACATAGCCCCCATAGTGACATGGCCACCAGTGGACTGTTGCTCATTGTGACATGGCCACAACTGATCTGCTGCCCATGGTGACATGACGTCACAGTGACATGGCCACCACTGACCTGCTGACCACGGTGACATGGCCCCCATAGTGACAAGGCCACCACTGACCCGCTGACCACTGTGACATGGCCGCAACAGTGACATGGCCACCACTGACCTGCTGCCCATTGTGACATGGCCCCCATAGTGACATGGCCACAACTGACCTGCTGCCCACTGTGACATACCCCCGACAGTTAAATGGCCACCAGTGGACTGTTGCTCATTGTGACATGGCCACAACTGATCTGCTGCCCACTGTGACATGACCTCACAGTGACATGGCCACCACTGACCTGCTGCCGACTGTGACATAGCCCCCATAGTGACATGGCAACCAGTGGCCTGCTGCACACTGTGACATGACCTCACAGTGACATGGCCACCACTGACCTGCTCCCCACTGTGACATGGCCCCCACAGTGACATGGCCACCACTGACCTGCTGCCCACTGTGACATGGACCCCATAGTGACATGGCCACCACTGACCTGCTGACCACTGTGACATGGCCCCCACAGTGACATGGCCACCACTAACCCGCTGACCACTGTGACATAGCCCCCATAGTGACATGGCCACCACTGACCTGCTGCCCACTGTGACATAGCCCCCACAGTGACATGGCAACCAGTGGCCTGCTGCTCACTGTGACATGGCCACCACTGACCTGCTGCACACTGTGACATGACGTCACAGTGACATGGCCACCAGTGACCCGCTGACCACTGTGACATGGCCCCCACAGTGACATGGCCACCACTGACCCGCTGACCACTGTGACATGGCCCCCACAGTGACATGGCCACCTCTAACATGCTGCCCATTGTGACTGGCCACCACAGTGACATGGCCACCAGTGGACTGTTGCTCATTGTGACATGGCCACAACTGATCTGCTGCCCACTGTGACATGACCTCACAGTGACATGGCCACCACTGACCTGCTGACACCTGTGACATGGGCCCCACAGAAACATGGCCACCACTGACCCGCTGACCACTGTAACATGGCCCCCACAGTGACATGGCCACCACTGACCTGCTGCCCACTGTGACATGGCCCCACAGTGACATTGCCACAACTGACCTGCTGCCCACTGTGACATACCCCCCACAGTGACATGGCAGCCAGTGGCCTGTTGCTCACTGTGACATGGCCACCACTAACCTTCTCCCCACTGTGACATGTCCCATAAAGTAAATTTATTACTACTGTCATGGTGCCCACTGTCACATGGCCCCACAGTGACGTGGCCAACACTGACCTGCTGCCCACTGTGACTGGCCTCCACAGTGACATGGCCACCACTGACCTGCTGCCGACTGTGACATAGCCCCCATAGTGACATGGCCACCAGTGGACTGTTGCTCATTGTGACATGGCCACAACTGATCTGCTGCCCACTGTGACATGACGTCACCATGACATGGCCACCACTGACCTGCTGACCACGGTGACATGGCCCCCACAGTGACAAGGCCACCACTGACCCGCTGACCACTGTGACATGGCCCCCACAGTGACATGGCCACCACTGAACTGCTGCCCACTGTGACATTGCCCCCATAGTGACATGGCCACCACTGACCTGCTGCCGACTGTGACATAGACCCCATAGTGACATGGCCACCACTGACCTGCTGCCCACTGTGACATGGCCCCCATAGTGACATGGCCACCACTGACCTGCTGCCCACTGTGACATGGCCTCCACAGTGACATGGCCAGCACTGACCTGCTACCCACTGTGACATGGCCCCCATAGTGACATGGCCACAACTGACCTGCTGACCACTGTGACATACCCCCGACAGTTACATGGCCACCAGTGGACTGTTGCTCATTGTGACATGGCCACAACTGATCTGCTGCCCACTGTGACATGACCTCACAGTGACATGGCCACCACTGACCCGCTGACCATTGTGACATGGCCCCCATAGTGACATGGCCACCACTGACCCTCTGCCGACTTGACATAGCCCCCATAGTGACATGGCCACCACTGACCTGCTGCCCACTGTGACATGGCCCCCACAGTGACAAGGCCACCACTGACCCGCTGACCACTTTGACATGGCCACCACAGTGACATGGCCACCTCTGACCTGCTGCCGACTGTGACATGGCCCCCATAGTGACATGGCCACCACTGACCTGCTGCCCACTGTGACATACCCCCCACAGTGACATGGCAACCAGTGGCCTGTTGCTCACTGTGACATGGCCAGCACTAACCTTCTCCCCACTGTGACATGTCCCATAAAGTAACTTGACCACTACTGTCATGCTGCACACTGTCACATGGCCCCACAGTGACGTGGTCACCACTGACTTCCTGCCCACTGTGACTGGCCACCACAGTGACATGGCCACCAGTGGACTGTTGCTCATTGTGACATGGCCACAACTGATCTGCTGCCCACTGTGACATGACCTCACAGTAACATGGCCACCACTGACCCGCTGACACCTGTGACATGGCCCCCACAGTGACATGGCCACCACTGACCCGCTGACTACTGTGACATGGCCCCCACAGGGACATGGCCACCAGTGACCCGCTGACAACTGTGACATGGCCCCCACAGTGACATGGCCACCACTGACCCGCTGACCGCTGTGACATGGTCCCCACGATCACATGGCCACCACTGACCTGCTGCCCACTGTGACGTGGCCCCCATAGTGACGTGGCCAACACTGACGTGATGCCCTCGGTGACATGTCCCCCACACTGACATGGCCAGCACTGACCCGCTGACACTTGTGACATGGCCCCCACAGTGACATGGCCACCACTGACCTGCTGACCACTGTGACATGGCCCCCACAGTGACATGGCCACCACTGACCTGCTGACCACTGTGACATGGCCGCCACAGTGACATGGCCACCACTGACCTGCTGCCCACTGTGACATGGCCCCCATAGTGAAATGGCCACCACTGACCTGCTGCCCACTGTGACACGGCCCCATAGTGAAAAGGCCACCACTGACCTGCTGCCCACTGTGACATGGCCCCCACAGTGACATGGCCACCACTGACCTGCTGCCCACTGTGACATACCCCCCACAGTGACGTGGCAACCATTGGCCTGTTGCTCCTATGACATGGCCACCACTGACCTGCTGCACATTGTGACATGACCTCACTGTGACATGGCCACCACTGACTTGCTCCCCACTGTGACATAGCCCCCACAGTGACATGGCCACCACTGACCTGCTGCCCACTGGGACATGGCCCCCATAGTGACATGGCCACTACTGACCTGCTGCCCACTGTGACATAGCCCCCACAGTGACATGGCAACCAGTGGCCTGCTGCTCACTGTGACATGGCTACCACTGACCTGCTGCACACTGTGACATGACGTCACAGTGACATGGCCACCAGTGACCCACTGACCAGTGTGACATGGCCCCCACAGTGACATGGCCACCACTGACCCGCTGACTACTGTGACATGGCCCCCACAGGGACATGGCCACCAGTGACCCGCTGACAACTGTGACATGGCCCCCACAGTGACATGGCCACCACTGACCCGCTGACCGCTGTGACATGGTCCCCACGATCACATGGCCACCACTGACCTGCTGCCCACTGTGACGTGGCCCCCATAGTGACGTGGCCAACACTGACGTGATGCCCTCGGTGACATGTCCCCCACACTGACATGGCCAGCACTGACCCGCTGACACTTGTGACATGGCCCCCACAGTGACATGGCCACCACTGACCTGCTGACCACTGTGACATGGCCCCCACAGTGACATGGCCACCACTGACCTGCTGACCACTGTGACATGGCCGCCACAGTGACATGGCCACCACTGACCTGCTGCCCACTGTGACATGGCCCCCATAGTGAAATGGCCACCACTGACCTGCTGCCCACTGTGACACGGCCCCATAGTGAAAAGGCCACCACTGACCTGCTGCCCACTGTGACATGGCCCCCACAGTGACATGGCCACCACTGACCTGCTGCCCACTGTGACATACCCCCCACAGTGACGTGGCAACCATTGGCCTGTTGCTCCTATGACATGGCCACCACTGACCTGCTGCACATTGTGACATGACCTCACTGTGACATGGCCACCACTGACTTGCTCCCCACTGTGACATAGCCCCCACAGTGACATGGCCACCACTGACCTGCTGCCCACTGGGACATGGCCCCCATAGTGACATGGCCACAACTGACCTGCTGCCCACTGTGACATAGCCCCCACAGTGACATGGCAACCAGTGGCCTGCTGCTCACTGTGACATGGCTACCACTGACCTGCTGCACACTGTGACATGACGTCACAGTGACATGGCCACCAGTGACCCACTGACCAGTGTGACATGGCCCCCACAGTGACATGGCCACCACTGACCCGCTGACCACTGTCACATGGCCCCCACAGTGACATGGCCACCACTAACCTGCTGCCCATTGTGACTGGCCACCACAGTGACATGGCCACCAGTGGACTGTTGCTCATTGTGACATGGCCACAACTGATCTGCTGCCCACTGTGACATGACCTCACACTGACATGGCCACCACTGACCCGCTGACACCTGTGACATGGCAGCCACAGTGACATGGCCACCACTGACCTGCTGCCCACGGTGACATGGCCCCCACAGTGACATGGCCAGCACTGACCCGCTGACCACTGTGACATAGCCCCCACAGTGACATGGCCACCACGGACCTGCTGCCCACTGTGACACGGCCCCCATAGTGACAAGGCCACCACTGACCTTCTGCCCACTGTGACACGGCCCCCATAGTGACATGGCCACCACTGACCTGCTGCCCACTGTGACATACCCTTCACAGTGACATGGCCACCAGTGGAATGTTGCTCATTGTGACATGGCCACAACTGATCTGCTGCCCACTGTGACATGACCTCACAGTGACAAGGCCACCACTGACCCGCTGACCACTGTGACATGGCCCCCATAGTGACATGGCCACCACTGACCTGCTGCCGACTGTGACATAGCCCCCATAGTGACATGGCCACCACTGACCTGCTGCCCACTGTGACATGGCCGCCACAGTGACATGGCCACCACTGACCTGCTGCCCACTGTGACATGGCCCCCATAGTGACATGGCCACCACTGACCTACTGCCCACTGTGACATGGCCCCCATAGTGACAAGGCCACCACTGACCTGCTGCCCCCTGTGACATGGCCCCCATAGTGACATGGCCACCACTGACCTGCTGCCCACTGTGACATACCCCCCACAGTGACATGGCAACCAGTGGCCTGTTGCTCACTGTGACATGGCCACCACTAACCTTCTCCCCAATGTGACATGTCCCATAAAGTAACTTGACCACTACTGTCATGCTGCCCACTGTCACATGGCCCCAAAGTAACGTGGCCACCACTGACCTGCTGCCCACTGTGACTGGCCACCACAGTGACATGGCCACCAGTGGACTGTTGCTCATTGTGACATGGCCACTACTGACCTGCTGCCCACTGTGACATGACCTCACAGTGACATGGCCACCACTGACCTGCTGCCCACTGTGTGATGGCCCCCATAGTGACATGGCCACCAGTGACCTGCTGCCCACTGTGCCATGGCCCCCATAGTGACATGGCCACCACTGACTTGCTGCCCACTGTGACATGGCCCCCATAGTGACATGGCCACCAAAAACCTGCTGCCCACTGTGACATGGCCCCCACAGTGACATGGCAACCAGTGGGCTGTTGCTCACTGTGACATGGCCACAACTGACCTGCTGCCCATTGTGACATACCCCCCACAGTGACATGGCAATCAGTGGCCTGTTGCTCCTGTGACATCACCACCACTGATCTGCTGCCCACTGTGACATGACCTCACAGTGACATGACCACCACTGACACGCTGACCACTGTGACATGGCCCCCACAGTCACAAGGCCACCACTGACCAGCTGCACACTGTGACATGGCCGCAACTGTGACATGGCCACCACTGACCTGCTGCCCACTGTGACATGGCCCCCATAGTGACATGGCCACCACTGACCCAATGCCGACTGTGACATAGCCCCCATAGTGACATGGCCACTACTGACTTGCTGCCCACTGTGACATGGCCCCCATAGTGACATGGCCACCACTGACCTGCTGCCCACTGTGACATGGTCTCCACAGTGACATGGCCACAACTGACCTGCTGCCCACTGTGACATACCCCCCACAGTGACATGGCAACCAGTGGCCTGTTGGTCACTGTGACATGGCCAACACTAAACTTCTCCCCTATGTGACATGTCCCATAAAGTAACTTGACCACTACTGTCATGCTGCCCACTGTCACATGGCCCCATAGTGACGTGGCCACCACTGACCTGCTGCACACTGTGACTGGCCACCACAATGACATGGCCACCAGTGCAATGTTGCTCATTGTGACATGGCCACCACTGACCTGCTGCCCACTGTGACATGGCCCCCATAGTGACATGGCCACCACTGACATGCTGTCCTCTGTGACATGGCCCCCATAGTGACATGGACACAACTGACCTGCTGCCCACTGTGACATAGCCCCCACAGTGACATGGCCACCAGTGGCCTGTTGCTCACTCTGACATGGCCACCACTGACCTGCTGCACACTGTGACATGACCTCACTGTGACATGGCCACCACTGACCTGCTACCCACTGTGACATATCCCATACAGTAACATGATCACTACTGACATGCTGCCCACAGTCACATGGCCCTACAGTGACGTGGCCACCACTGACCTGCTGCCCACTGTGACTGGCCACCACAGTGACATGGCCACCAGTGGACTGTTGCTCATTGTGACATGGCCACAACTGATCTGCTGCCCACTGTGATATGACCTCACAGTGACATGGCCACCACTGACCTGCTCCCCACTGTGACATGGCCCCCATAGTGACATGGCCACCACTGATCTGCTGCCCACTGTGACATAGCCCCCATAATGACATGGCCACCACTGACCTGCTGCCCACTGTTACATGGCCCCCATAGTGACATGGCCACCACAAACCTGCTGCCCACTGTGACATGGTCCCCACAGTGACATGGCAACCAGTGGAGAGTTGCTCACTGTGACATGGCCACCACTGACCTGCTGCACACTGTGACATGACCTCACTGTGACATGGCCACCACTGACCTGCTGCCCACTGTGACATGGCCCCCATAGTGACATGGCCACCACAAACCTGCTGCCCACTGTGACTGGCCAGCACAGTGACATGGCCACCAGTGGACTGCTGCTCATTGTGACATGGCCACAACTGATCTGCTGCCCACTGTGACATACCCCCCACAGTGACATGGCAACCATTGGCCTGTTGCTCCTGTGACATGGCCACCACTGATCTGCTGCCCACTGTGACATGGCCTCACAGTGACATGGCCACCACTGACCAGCTGACCACTGTGACATGGCCCATACAGTGACATGGCCACCACTGACCTGCTGCCCACTGTGACATGGCCCCCATAGTGACATGGCCACCACTGACCTGCTGCCGACTGTGACATAGCCCCCATAGTGACATGGCCACCACTGACCTGCTGCCCTCTGTGACATACCCCCCACAGTGACATGGCCACCACTAACCTTCTCCCCACTGTGACATGTCCCATAAAGTAACTTGACCACTACTGTCATGCTGCCCACTGTCACATGGCCCCACAGTGACGTGGCCACCACTGACCTGCTGCCCACTGTGACTGGCCACCACAGTGACATGGCCACCAGTGGACTGTTGCTCATTGTGACATGGCCACCACTGACCTGCTGCCCACTGTGACATGGCCCCCATAGTGACATGGCCGCCACTGACCTGCTGCCCTCTGTGACATGGCCCCCAGAGTGACATGGCCACCACTAACCTGCTGCCCACTGTGACTGGCCACCACAGTGACATAGCCACCAGTGGACTGTTGCTCATTGTGACATGGCCACAACTGATATGCTGCCCAGTGTGACATGGCCCCCACAGTGACATGGCCACCAGTGACCAGCTGACCACTGTGACATGGCCCCCACAGTGACATGGCCACCACTGACCCGCTGACCACTGTGATATGGCCCCCACAGTGACATGGCCACCACTGACCTGCTGCACACTATGACGTGTCCCCCATAGTGACGTGGCCACCACTGACCCGCTGACCACTGTGACATGGCCCCCACAGTGACAAGGCCACCACTGACCCGCTGACCACTGTGACATGGCCCCCACAGTGACATGGCCACCACTGACCTGCTGCCCACTGTGACATGGCCGCCATAGTGACATGGCCACCAGTGACCTGCTGCCCACTGTGACATGGCCTCCACAGTGACATGGCCACAACTGACCTGCTGCCCACTGTGACATACCCCCCACAGTGACATGGCAACCAGTGGCCTGTTGCTCACTGTGACATGGCCAACACTAACCTTCTCCCCACTGTGACATGTCCCATAAAGTAACTTGACCACTACTATTCATGCTGCCCACTGTCACATGGCCCCAAAGTGACATGGCCGCCACTGACCTGCTGACCACTGTGACTGGCCACCACAGTGACATGGCCACCAGTGGACTGTTGCTCATTGTGACATGGCCACAACTGATCTGTTGCCCACTGTGATATGACCTCACAGTGACATGGCCACCACTGACCTGCTCCCCACTGTGACATGGCCCCCATAGTGACTTGGCCACCACTGACCTGCTGCCCACTCTGACATAGCCCCCATAGTGACATGGCCACCACTGACCTGCTGCCCACTGTGACATGGCCCCCATAGTGACATGGCCACATCTGACTTGTTGCCCACTCTGACATACCCCCCACAGTGACATGGCAACCATTGGCCTGTTGCTCCTGTGACATGGCCACCACTGACCTGCTGCACATTGTGACATGACCTCACAGTGACATGGCCATCACTACCCGCTGACCACTGTGACATGGCCCCCACAGTGACAAGACCACCACTGACCCGCTGACCTCTGTGACATGGCCCCCACACTGACATGGCCACCACTGACCTGCTGCCCACTGTGACATGGCCCCCATAGTGACATGGCCACCACTGACCTGCTGCCCACTGTGACATAGACCCCATAATGACATGGCCACCACTGTCCTGCTGCCCACTGTGACATGGCCCCCATAGTGACATGGCCACCACGAAGCTGTTGCCCACTGTGACATGGCCCCCACAGTGACATGGCAACCAGTGGCCTGTTGCTCACTGTGACATGGCCACCACTGACCTGCTGCACACTGTGACATGACCTCACAGTGACATGGCCAACACTGACCTTCTCCCCACTGTGACATGTCCCATACAGTACTTGACCACTACTTCATGCTGCCCACTGTCACATGGCCCCCACAGTGACGTGGCCACCACTGACCTGCTGCCCACTGTGACTGGCCACAACACTGACATGTCCACCCGTCGACTGTTGCTCGTTGTGACATGGCCACAAATGATCTGATGCCCACTGTGACATGATCTCACAGTGACATGGCCACCACTGACCCGTTGACCACTGTGACATGGCCCCCATAGTGACATGGCCACCACTGACCTGCTGCCCACTGTGACATGGCCCCCATAGTGACATGGCCACAACTGACCTGCTGCCCACTGTGACATACCCCCCACAGTGACATGGCAACCAGTGGCCTGTTGCTCCTGTGACATTGCCACCACTGATCTGCTGCCCACTGTGACATGACCTCACAGTGACATGGCCACCACTGACCCGCTGACCACACTGCCATGGCCCCCACAGTGACAAGGCCACCACTGACCTGCTGCCCACTGTGACTGGCCACCACAGTGACATGGCCACCAGTGGACTGTTGCTCATTGTGACATGGCCACAACTGGTCTGCTGCCCACTGTGACATGGCCCCCACAGTGACATGGCCACCACTGACCCGCTGACACCTGTGACATGGCCCCCACAGTGACATGGCCACCACTAACCTGCTGCCCACTGTGACTGGCCACCACAGTGACATGGCCACCAGTGGACTGTTGCTCATTGTGACATGGCCACGACTGATCTGCTGCCCACTCTGACATGACCTCCCAGTGACATGGCCACCACTGACCAGCTGACCACTGTGACATGGCCCCTACAGTGACATGGCCACCACTGACCTGCTGCCCACTGTGACATGGCCCCCATAGTGACATGGCCACCACTGACCTGCTGCCCACTGTGACATAGCCCCCATATGACATGGCCACCACTGACCTGCTGACCACTGTGACATGGCCCCCATGGTGACATGGCCACCACTAACCTTCTCCCCACTGTGACATGTCCCATAAAGTAACTTGACCACTACTGTCATGCTGCCCACTGTCACATGGCCCCACAGTGACGTGGCCACCACTGACCTGCTGCCCATTGTGACATACCCCCCACAGTGACATAGCCACCAGTGGACTGTTGCTCATTGTGACATGGCCACAACTGATCTGCTGCCCACTCTGACATGACCTCCCAGTGACATGGCCACCACTGAACCGCTGACCATTGTGGCATGGCCCCCACAGTGACAAGGCCACCACACACCCGCTGACCACTGTGACATGGCCCCCACAGTGACATGGCCACCACTGACCTGCTGCCCACTGTGACATGGCCCCCATAGTGACAGGGCCACCACTGACCTGCTGCCCACTGTGACGTGGCCCCGATAGTGACATGGGCACAATTGACCTGCTGCCCACTGTGACATGACCTCACAGTGACATGGCCACCACATGGCAACCACTGGCTTGTTTCTCACTGTGACATGGCCACCACAGACTTGCTGCACACTGTGACATGACCTCACAGTGACATGGCCACAACTGATCTGCTGCCCACTGTGACATGACCTCACAGTGACATGGCCACCACTTACCCGCTGACCATTCTGACATGGCCCCCACAGTGACATGGCCACCGCTGACCCGCTGACAAAACTTACATGGCCCCCACAGTGACATGGCCACCACTGACCTGCTGCCCACTGTTACACGGCCCCCACAGTGACATGGCCACCACTGACCTGCTGTCCACTGTGACATGGCCCCCATAGTGACATGGCCACCACTGACCTGCTGCCCACTGTGACATGGCCCCCAATAGTGACATGGCCACCACTGACCTGCTGCCCACTGTGACATGGCCCCCATAGTGACATGGCCACCACTGACCTGCTGCCCACTGTGGCATGGCCCCCATAGTGACATGGCCACCACTGACCTGCTGCGCACTGTGACATGACCTCACAGTGACATGGCCACCACTGACCCGCTGACACCTGTGACATGGCCCCCACAGTGACATGGCCACCACTGACCTGCTCCCCACTGTGACATGGCCCCCATAGTGACATGGCTACAACTGACCTGCTGCCCTCTGTGACATAGCCCCCACAGTGACATGGCAACCAGTGGCCTGTTGCTCACTGTGACATGGCCCCCATAGTGACATGGCCACCACTGACCTGCTGCCCACTGTGACTGGCCACCGCAGTGACATGGCCACCAGTGGACTGTTGCTCATTGTGACATGGCCACCACTGACCTGCTGCCCACTGTGGCATGGCCCCCATAGTGACATGGCCACCACTGACCTGCTGCCCTCTGTAACATGGCCCCCATAGTGACATGGCCACAACTGACCTCCAGCCCACTGTGACAGACCCCCCACAGTGACATGGCAACCAGTGGCCTGTTGCTCACTGTGACATGGCCACCACTGACCTGCTCCCCACTGTGACATGTCCCATACAGTAACATGATCATTACTGACATGCTGCCCACTCTCACATGGCCCCACAGTGACGTGGCCACCACTGACTTGGTGCCCACTGTGAGTGGCCACCACAGTGACATGGCCACCACTGACGTGCTGCCCACTGTGATATTGCCCCCATAGTTACATGGCCACCACTGACCTGCTGCCCACTGTGACATGGCCTCCATAGTGACATGGCCACCACTGACCTGCTACCCACTGTGACATACCCCCCAATGTGACATAGACACTAGTGGACTGTTGCTCATTGTGACATGGCCACGACTGATCTGCTGCCCACTCTGACATGACCTCCCAGTGACATGGCCACCACTGACCCGCTGACCACTGTGACATGGCCCCCACAGTGACAAGGCCACCACAGACCCGCTGACCACTGTGACATGGCCCCCACAGTGACATGGCCACCACTGACCTGCTGCCCACTGTGACATGGCCCCCATAGTGACAGGGCCACCACTGACCTGCTGCCTACTGTGACATGGCCCCCACAGTGACATGGCCACCACATGGCAACCAGTGGCCTGTTGCTCACTGTGACATGGCCACCACAGTCTTGCTGCACACTGTGACATGACCTCACAGTGACATGGCCACAACGGATCTGCTGCCCACTGTAACATGACCTCACAGTGACATGGCCACCACTGACCCGCTTACCACTGTGACATGGCCCCCACAGTGACATGGCCACCACTTACCCGCTGACCATTCTGACATGGCCCCCACAGCGACATGGCCACCTCTGACCCGCTGACAAATCTTACATGGCCCCCATAGTGACATGGCCACAACTGACCTGCTGCCCACTGTGACATACCCCCCACAGTGACATGGCAACTATTGGCCTGTTGCTCCTGTGACATGGCCACCACTGACCTGCTGCACATTGTGACAT
This sequence comes from Strix aluco, assembly GCF_031877795.1. Classification (NCBI taxonomy): domain Eukaryota; kingdom Metazoa; phylum Chordata; class Aves; order Strigiformes; family Strigidae; genus Strix; species Strix aluco. The sequence continues at coordinate 299,264 of NW_027436536.1, forward strand.
GACCTCACAGTGACATGGCCACCACTGACCCGCTGACCACTGTGACATGGCCCCCATAGTGACATGGCCACCACTGACCTGCTGCCCACTGTGACATACACCCCACAGTGACATAGCCACCAGTGGACTGTTGCTCATTGTGACATGGCCACAACTGATCTGCTGCCCACTCTGACATGACCTCCCAGTGACATGGCCACCACTGAACCGCTGACCACTGTGGCATGGCCCCCACACTGACAAGGCCACCACACACCCGCTGACCACTGTGACATGGCCCCCACAGTGACATGGCCACCACTGACCTGCTGCCCACTGTGACATGTCCCCCATAGTGACAGGGCCACCACTGACCTGCTGCCCACTGTGACATGGCCCCGATAGTGACATGGGCACAATTGACCTGCTGCCCACTGTGACATGACCTCACAGTGACATGGCCACCACATGGCAACCACTGGCCTGTTGCTCACTGTGACATGGCCACCACAGACTTGCTGCATACTGTGACATGACCTCACAGTGACATGGCCACAACTGATCTGCTGCCCACTGTGACATGACCTCACAGTGACATGGCCACCACTTACCCGCTGACCATTCTGACATGGCCCCCACAGTGACATGGCCACCGCTGACCCGCTGACAAATCTTACATGGCCCCCACAGTGACATGGCCACCACTGACCTGCTGCCCACTGTTACACGGCCCCCACAGTGACATGGCCACCACTGACCTGCTGTCCACTGTGACATGGCCCCCATAGTGACATGGCCACCACTGACCTGCTGCCCACTGTGACATGGCCCCCATAGTGACATGGCAACCACTGACCTGCTGCCCACTGTGACATGGCCCCCATAGTGACATGGCCACCACTGACCTGCTGCCCACTGTGACATGGCCCCCATAGTGACGTGGCCACAACTGACCTGCTACCCACTGTGACATGACCTCACAGTGACATGGCCACCACTGACCCGCTGAACACTGTGACATGGCCCCCACAGTGACAAGGCCACCACTGACACGCTTACCACTGTGACATGGCCCCCACAGTGACATGGCCACCACTGACCTGCTGCCCACTGTTACACGGCCCCCACAGTGACATGGCCACCACTGACCTGCTGCCCACTGTGACTGGCCACCACAGTGACATGGCCACCAGTGGACTGTTGCTCATTGTGACATGGCCACAACTGATCTGCTGCCCACTGTGACATGACCTCACAGTGACATGGCCACCACTGAACCTCTGACCACTGTGACATGGTCCTCATAGTGACATGGCCCCCATATTGACATGGCCACCACTGACCTGCTGCCCACTGTGACACACCCCCCACAGTGACATGGCAACCAGTGGCCTGTTGCTCACTGTGACATGGCCACCACTGACCTGGTGCACACTGTGACATGACCTCACAGTGACATGGCCACCACTGACCCGCTGACCACTGTGACATGGCCCCCACAGTGACATGGCCACCAGTGAACCGCTGACCACTGTGACATGGCCCCCACAGTGACATGGCCACCACTGACCCGCTGACCACTGTGACATGGCCCCCACAGTGACATGGCCACCACTGACCTGCTGCAGACTGTGACGTGGCCCTCATAGTGACGTGGCCACCACTGACCCGCTGACCACTGTGACATGGCCCCCACAGTGACATGGCCACCACTGACCTGCTGCCCACTGTGACATGGCCCCCATAGTGGCGTGACCACCACTGACATGCTGCCCACTGTGACATGGCCCCCATAGTGACATGGCCACAACTGACCTGCTGCCCATTGTGACATACCCCCCACAGTGACATGGCAACCATTGGCCTGTTGCTCCTGTGACATGGCCAGGACTGACCTGCTGCACATTGTGACATGACCTCACAGTGACATGGCCACCAGTGACCCGCTGACCACTGTGACATGGCCCCCACAGTGACAAGGCCACCACTGATCCGCTGACCACTGTGACATGGCCCTCACAGTGACATGGCCACCACTGACCCGCTGACCACTGTGACATGGCCCCCACAGTGAAATGGCCAGCACTGACCCGCTGACCACTGTGACATGGCCCCCACAGTGACATGGCCACCACTGACCCGCTGACCACAGTGACATGGCCCCCACAGTGACAGGGCCACCACTGCCCTGCTGCACACTGTGACGTCGCCCTCATAGTGACGTGGCCACCACTCACCAACTGACCACTGTGACATGGCCCCCACAGTGACATGGCCCCCACTGACCTGCTGCCCACTTTGATATGGCCCCCATAGTGAAATGGCCACCACTGACCTGCTGCCCATTGTGACATGGCTCCCATAGTGACATGGCCACCACTGACCTGCTGCCCACTGTGACATACCCCCCACAGTGACATGGCAACCATTGGCCTGATGCTCCTGTGACATGGCCACCACTGACCTGCTGCACATTGTGACATGACCTCACAGTGACATGGCCACCACTGACCCGCTGACCACTGTTACATGGCCCCCACAGTGACAAGGCCACCACTGATCCGCTGACCACTGTGATATGGCCCCCACAGTGACATGGCCACCACTGACCTGCTGCCCACTGTGACATGGCCACCATAGTGACATGGCCAACATAGTGACATGGCCACCACTGACCTGCTGCCCACTGTGACATGGCCTCCACAGTGACATGGCCACAACTGACCTGCTGCCCACTGTGACATTCCCCCACAGTGACATGGCAACCACTGGCCTGTTGCTCACTGTGACATGGCCACCACTAACCTTCTCCCCACTGTGACATGTCCCATAAAGTAACTTGACCACTACTGTCATGCTGCCCAGTGTCACATGTCCCCACAGTGACATGGCCACACCTGACCTGCTGCCCACTGTGACTGGCCACCACAGTGAAATGGCCACCAGTGGACTGTTGCTCATTGTGACATGGCCACAACTGATCTGCTGCCCACTGTGACATGACCTCACAGTGACATGGCCACCACTGACCTGCTCCCCACTCTGACATGGCCCCCATAGTGACATGGCCACCACTGATCCCCTGACCACTGTGACATGGCCCCCATAGTGACATGGCCACCACTGACCTGCTGACCACTGTGACATACCCCCCACAGTGACATGGCCACCAGTGGACTGTTGCTGATTGTGACATGGCCACAACTGATCTGCTGCCCATTGTGACATGACCTCACAGTGACATGGCCACCACTGACCCGCTGACCACTGTGACATGGCCCCCACAGTGACAAGGCCACCACTGACCCGCTGACCACTGTGACATGGCCCCCACAGTGACATGGCCACCACTGACCTGCTGCCCACTGTGACATGGCCCCCATAGTGACATGGCCACCACTGACCTGCTGCCCACTGTGACATGGCCCCCATAGTGACATGGCCACAACTGACCTGCTGACCACTGTGACATAGCCCCCACAGTGACATGGCAACCAGTGGCCTGTTGCTCACTGTGACATGGCCACCACAGACTTGCTGCACACTGTGACATGACCTCACAGTGTCTTGGCCACCACTGACCCGCTTACCACTGTGACATGGCCCCCACAGTGACATGGCCACCACTTACCCGCTGACAACTCTGACATGGCCCCCACAGTGACATGGCCACCACTGACCTGCTGCCCACTCTTACACGGCCCCCACAGTGACATGGCCACCACTGACCTGCTGCCCACTGTGACATGGCCCCCATAGTGACATGGCCACCACTGACCTGCTGCCCACTGTGACATAGCCCCCATAATGACATGGCCACCACTGACCTGCTGCCCACTGTGACATGGCCCCCATAGTGACATGGCCACCACAAACCTGCTGCCCACTCTGACATGGCCCCCACAGTGACATGGCAACCAGTGGCCTGTTGCTCACTGTGACATGGCCACCACTGACCTGCTGCACACTGTGACATGACCTCACAGTGACATGGCCACCACTGACCTTCTCCCCACTGTGACATGTCCCATACAGTAACTTGACCACTACTGTGATGATGCCCACTGTCACATGGCCCCACAGTGACGTACCCACCACTGACCTGCTGCCCACTGTGACTGGCCACCACAGTGAAATGGCCACCAGTGTACTGTTGCTCATTGTGACATGGCCACAACTGATCTGCTGCCCACTGTGACATGACCTCACAGTGACATGGCCACCACTGAACCGCTGACCGCTGTGACATGGCTCCCATAGTGACATGGCCCCCATATTGACATCGCCACCACTGACCTGCTGCCCACTGTGACATACCCCCCACAGTGACATGGCCACCACTGACCCGCTGACCACAAAGACATGGCCCCCACAGTGACAGGGCCACCACTGACCTGCTGCCCACTGTGACTGGCCTGCACAGTGACATGGCCACCAGTGGACTGTTGCTCATTGTGACATGGCCACAACTGATCTGCTGCCCACTGTGACATGACCTCACAGTTACATGGCCACCACTGACCCGCTGACCACTGTGACATGGCCCCCACAGTGACATGGCCAGCACTGACCCGCTGACCACTGTGACATGGCCCCCACAGTGACATGGCCACCACTGACCCGCTGACCACTGTGACGTGGCCCCCACAGTGACATGGCCACCACTGACCCGCTGACCACTGTGACATGGACCCCATAGTGACATGGCCACCACTGACCTGCTGCCCACTGTGACATGGCCCCCATAGTGACATGGCCACCACTGACCTGCTTCCCACTGTGACATGGCCCCCATAGTGACATGGCCACAACTGATCTGCTGCCCACTGTGACATACCCCCCACAGTGACATGGCAACCAGTGGCCTGTTGCTCCTGTGACATGGCCACCACTGACCTGCTGCCCACTGTGACATGGACCCCATAGTGACATGGCCACCACTGACCTGCTGCCCACTGTGACATGGCCCCCATAGTGACATGGCCACAACTGACCTGCTGCCCACTGTGACATAGCCCCCACAGTGACATGGCAACCAGTGGCCTGCTGCTCATTGTGACATGGCCACCACTGACCCTCTGCACACTGTGACATGACCTCACAGTGACATGGCCACCAGTGACCCGCTGACCACTGTGACATGGCCCCCACAGTGACATGGCCACCAATAACCTGCTGCCCACTGTGACTGGCCTGCACAGTGACATGGCCACCAGTGGACTGTTGCTCATTGTGACATGGCCACAACTGATCTGCTTCCCACTGTGACATGACCTCACAGTGACATGGCCACCACTGACCCGCTGACCACTGTGACATGGCCCCCACAGTGACATGGCCAGCACTGACCCGCTGACCACTGTGACAGGGCCCCCACAGTGACATGGCCACCAGTGACCCGCTGACCGGTGTGACATGGCCCCCACAGTGACATGGCCACCACTAACCTGCTGCCCACTGTGACTGGCCTGCACAGTGACATGGCCACCAGTGGACTGTTGCGCATTGTGACATGGCCACAACTGATCTGCTTCCCACTGTGACATGACCTCACAGTGACATGGCCACCACTGACCTGCTCCCCACTCTGACATGGCCCCCATAGTGACATGGCCACCACAAACCTTCTCCCCACTGTGACATGTCCCATAAAGTAACTTGACCACTACTGTCATGCTGCCCACTGTCACATGGCCCCACAGTGACGTGGCCACCACTGACCTGCTGCACACTGTGACTGGCCACCACAGTGACATGG